>NC_079454.1:45662938-45740438 GCF_903798145.1 Danio aesculapii | reverse complement strand
GCAAAAATATCAAAATGTACATTTAGACCCCGGGGCAGAGATTTAGTTATACAATAAGTTAGACAGGTACATTTTGGCAATATTTAGGCAACAAAACATTATATAGTTTAAAATTATATTTTTTATGACCAAAATATATAGGAAATTAACTTAACATCATGTTAGATTAATATATTTTGTAAGTTTTGTACTGTAAATATATCATACATATAAATGTTAGGTAAGGCTTTATTTTGATGGTCTCTATTGCAGATTTTGTTTACTAAAAGTTGCATTGCAGCTACACGCCAATTACTTCTCACTTGAATATTAGTACTGTCTGCTTAATATCTGCTGATACTGCTTCTTCAACAGACATTTAACTGACTATAAGAAACTTTGCAAGTAAATGTTAACTTACACCAACCCTAACAGTCTACTTAATCTATTTAGTTGACATGTAGATGCAATGTAACTTAAATTCAACAAACAGCCATCAAAACAACCATCAAAATTAAGTGATACCAAATGTTAGAAAAATATATTTAGTAAATTTTGTACTTTAAATATATCAAAATGTATATTTTTACCCTGGAGTACAAAGTTTTGACACCAAATACCAAATGTTATTTTTGTTGAGCAATATGCATGGATAAGAGCTTAATTTGGATACATTTAAAAGTGATTTCCTAACCTTATGATATGTTTTGCACCATCCAGATTATGGATTTTTACATAGTTGTTAATCTGTCAAACATTGTCCTGTCCTAACAAATCAAACATAAATTGAAAGCTGATTTATTCAAAAGATGATTACTCACTTCTAACAAGATCTGTTAATGAACAGTTTCCATATTGTGTGATTCACAATTGTTTTCTGTTTCTAAAAATAAATGGGGAAAAATGAAAAGTAAAAAATGAATCACAAAATCTTTTACTTCCTATGATGTATAAATCTCCATTCAAACCATTTACACTTCTGACCAGGGTCACATATTTTTAATCATCAGGAATGCATTAAATTGATCAAGTAAATACTTGGATAAAGTTGCGAAAACATTCAACATGAGTAAAAAAAAAAAATCTCATGGTGAACTTGATGTTTGATCAAAATGTTTCACTGTTTTAAAGAAAATATAGTAATTCATTCATTCGCTTTCTCGTCAGCTTAATCCCTTTATTAATCAGGGGTCGCCACAGCGGAATAAACCGCCAACATATCCAGCATATGTTTTACGCATTGGATACTCTTCCGACTGCAACCCATCACTGGGAAACATCCATACACTCTTGCATTCACACACATATACTACGGCCAATTTAGTTTATTCAATTCCTCTACAGCACATGTCTTTGGACTGTGGGGGAAACCGGAGCCCCCGAAAGAAACCCACGCCAACACCAGTGAACTTCTTGCCAAGAGAATATTTTAACAGAAGCTGAAGGATCATGTGACACTTAAGGTCAGAGAAATTATGCCATACATTCAACTATAAACCACAGGAATATATAACTTTTTTTAATAAATAATACACTGTTGTTTTATATTTACAACAACATTTCGCAATAATGCTTAATTTTGATTAAATAAATGCAACCCTGGGATGGGTTTCCCAAACAACAGCATGACTCGTGGCTGAACTATCATAGTACGATGCATCATTTGAGAAAAGAACGATGTAGTGACTCTACGGGTTTCCCAAAACTCGTAGTTTCTCTGTCGCAGATCCATAGTTTGAACCACGTTAGTTATAACTTAAAACCTCCATAATGACGCTCTAAATGGGGTGGAGTAACAACTTCTTTAGAGAAAACCCCCATAATTTACCCCCAGAATTATATTGTTTTACACGCACACGCATTTAAAAAAAAATCAAATATTAGTTTTGGTAAAAACATGCACTCGTTTAATATATTAATTGAAATATATGTAAACGGCACATATATGGACCTATATATGCTTCCTTTACAAATATTATTGAGAATATTCCATATAAAATCACTTAGCTAACACATATTCCAATCTCATTTATAATTCATATAAATTGGTAATTGTTGTAGGCCTAATGTACAGTAGGCTATTTATTAAGAAAAACAAATCCTAATATAATAATAATAATAATAAAACCAATAATAACAATAATAATAATAATAATAATAATAATAATAATAATAATAATAATTCAGCTTTTATAATTTGACACATTCAAACCACTGCAGAAATCTTTTAACCAACAGGTCTACAGTATGTCTTATAGCCTATAGATACATTTCTTAATCCTATCAAAAAAAAATAAAAAATAAAAAAATAAATAAATAAAAAAAATTCCGAGTTTAAATGTCAGAATGTTCTAATTGAATAGGGAATAGGGGCATAACTGGGAATAGAACACAGCCAGGAACTATGCTTCTCACTACAGCTCTAGAGGTGTAGTTGCAAGCATACAAGTTTGCGACGCAGTTTGCGAATATTTGTTGGACGGATTTGGCAACTGCCGAATCAATGAACGATGTTTGTAACAACAGAACTTGCGACCTTAGTTGGCTAACGATGGTTTTTGGAAATGCACCCCTGATCAGCAAAAGAGCCTTTTTATAGACTCCAAATTGAACAGTACTGCTCATATCCATATTGACAATGTGATAATTATAGCAACATGCGTCTAATACGCACGGTATGTGCCATTTCAGAAGACTCAAATACATAGAGTAATTCCCCATACATGCTAATAAATCCACAGATCAAAAATCTCAACCCCCCTCAAAATAGGTTGGGTTTTCCAGCAAGAAAGAACACACACAGAGAAATGTTATCATGACTGATTAAGAAGAATTAATACTGCAATCCAATTGGTTTATTTCTCTGTAAATTACGTAAGCAATGCCTTTCACATGGCACATTAGCCTGCTATAGCTCTCACAACAGGAGAGGTGAACCTGCTTCAATGCCACTGCTTTAACTGAGCTCTGAGCGCTTACATCTACGAAAAAAAAAAACTCATGCAAAGTCTAATGTAATTGGCTCTTTCGCATCTTAAGAGACAATTGCAAGTTGCATCGATGTGGAAACCAAATTGCGCTCATTTTATAGAGCCCATAAAAAAAATCAAATGAGCTTAGAAAGCCAATCTAAACCTAGATTAAAAGCTTCATTAAATGTGAAAATTGCTCAGGGAATACGCAACATCTGTTTCTGGACTGACAGAAGCCTCGTCCAAGGTTATCTTGTACAAACAACGATTTACAGCCTTGAAAAACAGGCAAGAATGCACAGCAGGAGACTCGGAGTAAAAAAAAAAGTTAGCGAAGGAACAGGCTTGTTTGTGTGACAGTGGGTTTCAGGACTGAATCCTCGACCTTGGAAATGCTTTTATACCTCAGGCTGAGGTTTTAACAACAACGTCTCGCTGACATGTTTGTGGTCAATTTTCCTTGCCAGCATCAAAAGCAATTCCCTGGAAAAAAAAAACATATTTGCGAAACATCCTCGGGCGCGTTCATTAGTTGCGCTTACCTTTAGGATGGCTCGGGTCTGTGAACTCGTACTTCCCCATTCCGACGGTACGGAGCATTTGAAGGCCATTGGGACTGTCCTGGTTGGCAGAAGTTGGCAGAGTCGTCGCTTGTCCATTTGTTAATGGAAGCGCGGCGGAAGGCAAAGCGGGTGGATGAATGAGCGGGTGAGTCATGTGACCATTTCCCACGACCACGCTCTGGGGAGTGGGGTGGATCACCTGGCCGGCCGTAGTAAGGGGTGATGGGGTGATTTGCGGCTGGCTGGTGGCGTAGGGAGACTGGTTTTGGAGACTGAGAACTAGGCTGCCGGGAGGTTGGGAGGAGAGCGGAGGCAGCTGGAAGTGGGCCGTCATGAGCGGATGGTGTGGTGGGATGGGCGTCTGAATGGTCGGTGTCACACCGATGACAGGAGACTGGACGGATACCCCTTGGCTGTAAGCGGGCGGCATCCCGTATGAATGCGCCAGCAGACTGGGCTGAGTGGCTGCCGGCAACACTGAAGGAACCCATGGGGGGCCTGGAGAAGGAGAAATGAAAAACCAAGTCAAGGATGAGAAATATTTAAAATTTGACCTTCAGTGATATATTTTATATTAAACTTGATGTCAACTCAATTATTGCTATATGGCACCAAGTGGTGATACATAGAAGAAATAACAATAAAAAAAGCACATTGGGCATCTAAGAAGTGTGCTTCACACAGGTGAGTGGGCTTGACAAACCCCCTGTAGAAACCTGTAGTTATTATTTTTCATATTGAACGATAATGATATATATTTCAATATAAATTGTTAATGCCTCCAGATTTAAAAGAGTACTCTAACAATGACTGAAGCCACAAAAATTAAAGGGTCCAATAAATAGCACAATATTATATGCAGATAAATTTTCCATCGCCAAAAATTCAGTGCATCTCTAATATTAACACACTGTTAGATTCCCATTGTTGCATATTTCTGTTGTGTGATTGGCTCTTAGATTAATATAGTTAAAAAGTCCAGAAGCTAGCATTGTTATTGACATAAATCTTATTACAATTCAATATAATATTGTTTATTGGCCCAGCCCTAGCACCAAGTGGTAATAAATTCAACAAATAAAAAACACATTGTGCATCTATGATGTGTGATTCACACAGGTGAGCGGGCTTGACATACCACCTCTAGAAACACTCTTTTCTCAAAAAACAAAAAAAACAAAAACAACAATAACAAAACTCCCCCATCTTAACTGGAAAAACTGATTGAACCCATGGGCGCCAGTAGAAGGTGAAATGGAAAACCAAACCAAGGACGAGAAACATTTAAAATTTGACCTTTAGTGGTATATTTTATATTAAACTCAATGTCAACACAATTATTGCTTTATGGCACCAAGTAGGGCTGGGCGATATGGCAAAAATCATCTCAATAATTATCTTTGATATTGAACGATAACGATATATATTTTGATATGAGTTGTTAATGCTTCCAGATTTAAAAGAGTACCCTAACAATGACTGAAGCCACAAAAATTATACTGTCCATTAAATGCCATAACATTTTTGGTGATAAACTTTCTGCTGTATGATTGACTCTTAGATCAGTATAGAGTAAAAAAAGTCCAGAGCTTCTTATTGTTATTGACATACATTTTATTGTGATTCAATGTAATATCGGTTATTGGCCCAGCACTAGCACCAAACGGTGATGAATTGAGAAAAAAAAAAAAACAAACACATTGTGCATCTATAAAGTGCGCAGGTGAGTGAGCTTGACAAACCACCTGTAGAAACAATCCTTCCTCAAAAAAACAACAACAAAAAAAAACATCTTAACAATCAAAACTGAAAGAACCCATGGGGGGCCTGGAGAAGGAGAAATGAAAAACCAAGTCAAGTACGACTTTCAGGGGTATATTTTTGATTAAACTCGATGTCAACTCAATTATTGCTTATGTTTTATTAACACATAATAAAAAAACACATTATGCATCTATAAAGCGTGATTCACACAGGTGAGTGGGTTTGACAAACCACCTGTAGAAACACTCCTTTCTCAAAAAAATAAACAAACAAACAAACAAACTCCCCCTCTTAACTGGCAAAATTGAAGGAACCCATAGGGGGCCTGGAGAGGGAGAAATGGAAAACCAATGAAGCATTCAAAATTGCATACTTCCATACTATATAGTATGCTAAAAACAGTATGCGAGCTGAGTAGTATTTCAGAATTTATAGAATTAAAAAATAATATGTAAGAAGTACCTGGGTGACCTACTATGTCCGGCAAGATTCTGAAGTGCGCATTGGATGGATGCTACACTTTCCCATGATGCAACGCGAGATAATTTATGAATGGGATGAAGCAATGCTTCTGACGTAGGTAGGTCACGTGATGATGACAAAATGGCGGATGCAGTACGTTTCAATCATACTACTGACATTCATACTGTACAGAACATACTTTTTTAATGACCGAGTAATACATTTAAATTCAAATGAAGTACCTACTGAGTGGTAGGCGATTTCAGACACAGCCCAAGTCAAGGACAAGAAACATCACCATTTGACCTTCAGTGGTATATTTTATATTAAACTTGATGTGACCTCAATTATTGCTATATGGCAGCAAGTGGTGATTAATTGAACCATCATTTTCATGATTTGGAGCAATGTCGATTAACCCACTGTAAAAGTGATTGTTTACTTTAAAAATTGAGTACACCTGTTGCCTTCAAGGGCTCCTATTTTATCCCTTTTTCAAGATGTAAGATACATTTTTGGTGTTTCCAGAATGTGTCTATAAACTTTTAACTCTAAATACCCATATAGACCATTTATTATACCTTTCTGAATATGTAAATTTTGAGGTCTGAGGACACTAGCTGTTTTTGTTGTCTGTTCCTGTAAATGAATTAGCTGGTTCTCTCCGCCCACCCTACACAAACAAATGCTTTAAAAACTAAAATCTCCATTATGTAATAAGACTTGCACTTTACTCCCCATCTGAAACCCCCCATGTTTTTGAACACTGAATGCACCTTTGAACTTCTTCTCATTACTTTCTCATTATTTTCAATGAAACGATTGGTGAACAGAATGTAGGTTACTTGTTTTAAAACTCTATGAAGAATCTTACCAGCCTCAAACTGAATAAACTTTTTTTATTGTCATTTACTGTTGACATAAACTCTGCCATCCTTGTTTTTTAAGTAATCAGCAGCTGGTACAGCAGTAAACAACATTTGCAACTCACCGCTGCTATTCAAAACGTACAGCAGATGCTTTTTAACACATTCTCATTTAAACCGCATCTGACTGGACAAAAGAGAGAGCAAAAAGAAAGTTTGCAAGCACCCAGGTGGTCTCAAAAACACGAGGTTCAATTCTCCAAGGACACAATGGGTTTCATTTTCCATTTCAGTCAAACCATAAGCAGGGTTTTAGTTCTGGGATTGGTAGAGCTGTGCAATTAATCAGAATTCAATTTCAATTTTGGCATCCAATTATTATGAAAAAACATTAAATAATTATTAGCATTAAATAAAATATCTAGATAAAATGATTATTACATCAAATCCTGCCCCCTTTAAGCAGCCTACATTCATTCCGCATCATTTATTGAAGTGTATTTGATTCAGTTATGCTTTTCAAAACGTGAAAGAGATCTTGTCAGCCTCAGAGATGTGCAGAACATACACGTGTCATCTTTTAGCTTACTTTAACCTTGCCTAAAAGGTTAAATACATGCAAAAAGGTGACAAACCGCAGTGCCAGTGAAAATTCATATAAAACCTTGTCTGTTTTTCTAATAAACAAACATAAAGAGTTGAGAATGACAAGGCATGAAATAGTAAAACCATAAACTAGCAGGTGCACCTCTTAAAGTGACAGCGCGCTCTATTTCTGCTGCCAACTGTTTTTTATCATTATTAATCAAACAACAAAAGAAAAAGACAAAAGCACTCACTGTTCTGGACTGAAGAATTTTTTAATAATCGAAGCAGCAGCAGCAGCGTAGCAGATCTACACCGCCAAGACTAAATACATCAACATTGCCTTATACATATTCATTGCATACTAAATCCCGAGAGTGGTCATGAAATGCATCAACGATTTTTTTTTACGACATTTTATTCATTTGCGTCTTTTTATTCTTTTATTTGATTGTGTTTTCTTTTATTTTTATTTATATATATATTTTATAATTATTTTTTCAGGGTTTTTGCCTTTTAATGGATAGGACAGTAGAGAGTATTGTATGGAAAGCGTGGGGAGCAGAGAGAGGGGAAAGATTGGCATAAGACCTTGAGGTGGGAATCGAACTCGGGTCGCCGTGAGCACCAGAGTGCATGTGTTGACGCAATATCCGCTATGCCATTGGAGTCGACAATTTGATTATTTTTAATATCAAGCTAACCTAAATGAAAACAAAATTTAGTCTTGTGAATTTTTTTGTTTAAGTTTTCGTAAATTTGTTTTGATCTTATTCTTTTGTGTCTTTTTATTATTTAATTTGGATTTGCTTTTGTTTGATTATTTTAAACATCAAGCTAAATTAAATGAAAACAGAATGTTTTGCTGTGAAATCTTTAAGATTTCAAATATGTGTTATTTGTGTTTTGTGTCTTTTTATTATATTATTTTTAACATTTATTAATATTAAATTTTTTTTCTCTCTATGATAACCCTTCCTGTCATATTTGGATCAAATCTGACCGATTTACAACCTAAAAACAATCATAAATATTGTGTTTTACATCTGATTGCCTCAAGGCCTTATGATTTCTGTAATTTTGAAGACTTTTTGTTAACTTTGTCCCATTCAGCTGTAATGTTAGTTTGTGTAATACTTGCTTCAGTGACTAAAATTAATGCAATTTAAATGACATCTAATTTATTAATACAACGTATATACTAGTGGTGTGTTATGAAGCGGACAGGAGACAGAGGTAAGGAAACGTTAGGGTGTTTATTAAATGACAACAAGGAGCACATGAAGGATAGCCAGGAGGATCAGGAATGATGTTGGGGTCTTTTCCTCCGTGGCTGGGTAACAGGAATACACGAGGATGGACAGCACACACCAGATACAGCTGACAGAGGATGACACAGACTTGGAAGGACTGGAAGACAGGACGATTCGGGAGGACCAGGAAGACTAGGAGGAATACAAAGAGAACAGGTAAGTAAATCGTTTGTTTTAGCTGAGGATGACTACGCTGAGTGGTCGCTCAGTTGTCCGCTTTCGTCGAGACGAGCCCGGACAATGAGCGACTGGAGTGCTGTGCTTTTATCTGGTGCTCGTGAATGTGATGCAGCTGTGTGCTCATTAGAAGTCAGGTGATGGTGATCTTCGTGAGTGGGGGTCGTGAGAGCCTGACCAATCCATGACAGTACCCCCCTCCCCAGGGCCCGCTCCTGAGGGCCGACACCTCCGACGCCGTGGTGGTCTCCCTCTGCCTCTAGGCGCTGGGAACTCAGGGTGGCTCTCATGAAACTCCACCATGAGACTAGGATCGAGAATATCAGCTCTGGGAACCCATGTCCTTTCTTCGGGGCCGTACCCTTCCCAGTCCACCAGGTACTCCAACTGGCCACCACGACGTCGGGAACGCAAGATCTCCTTCACTGCGTAGACGGCTCCTTCTTCTAGGAGCAGTGGAGGAGGGGGTTCCTCTTCGTGGTCAGGCTCTGTGGAGGGAAGAACAGGATCGTGATAGGGTTTCAGGAGTGATACGTGGAATGTAGGGTGAATACGGTAGTGAGAGGGTAATTGTAGTTTGTAGGTGACGGGGTTAACCTGTTCCACGATGGTGAAGGGACCAACAAATCGGGGACTTAACTTGCGAGAGGGCAGTCGCATGCGTATGTCCCGGGTGGATAGCCACACCTTTTGTCCGGGTGTGTATCTGGGTTCTTCAGACCTTCTCCTATCGGCGGTTACCTTGCTTCGACGGACTGCCCTCTGCAGATGTTGATGAGCCTCGTCCCAGACTCTCTCGCTCTCCCGGAACCAGTGATCCACTGCGGGGACATCAGATGGTTCGCCATCCCAGGGAAAGAGCGGTGGTTGGAAGCCCAGGACGCACTGGAATGGCGTGAGTCCGGTGGAGGGTTGCCGCAGTGAATTTTGGGCATATTCTGCCCAGCCCAAATACTGGCTCCAGGAGTTCTGGTGACCACTGCAGAAGGTCCTCAGGAACCGTCCCACCTCCTGAATCTTCCTCTCTGTCTGCCCGTTGGTTTGGGGATGATATCCAGAAGAGAGGCTGACGGCCACACCTAGGAGCTTGAAGAAGGCTTTCCATAGACGTGAGATGAACTGTGGACCTCTGTCCGACACAATATCTTCTGGAATACCAAATGACCTGAAGACTTGATTAAAGATATTGTCGGCAGTTTCAAAGGCTGTGGGAAGACCTTTCAGAGGGATTAGTTTGACAAACTTTGAGAATCTATCTACTATGACTAGAATACAGGTATTACCTTCTGACGAAGGGAGGTCAGTGATAAAGTCTACTCCTAGGTGTGACCAGGGACGGTTCGGAATCGGCAAGGGATGGAGCTTTCCAGCGGGTAGATGACGTGGGCTCTTGGATTGGGCACAGTCCTTACAGCCCTGAACATATTGCCTCACATCCCTTGCCATGTTTGGCCACCAGAATCGTTGGGATACTAGCGAGAGAGTATTGTTGATCCCTGGATGTCCAGTGCCTAGCGAGGTATGTAAGGAGTGGATCAGATCTACCCGGTGTTCAGGTGGTATGAACTGCCGATGAGGAGGGCATCCCGGCGGAGCAGGGGCTTCCGGAGTGGCAACGACTGGAGGAGCGTTCCAGGTGATCGGACAAATGGAGATGTGTTCGGGAAGAATCTTCGTTGGGAGTTCTTCATGATCGTGATGCTCGTGTAAACGAGAGAGAGCGTCTGCTCTTAGATTCTTGGGTCCTGGACGATAGGAAATGGAGAAATCAAAACGTGAGAAGAAAAGTGACCATCTGGCTTGACGTGGACATAGTCTCTTGGCCTCTTTGATGTATTGGAGGTTTTTGTGATCTGTGATCACCTGGAACGGATGTTTGGCTCCCTCCAACCAGTGACGCCACTCCTCCAAGGCTAGCTTGATTGCTAGAAGCTCCCTGTCTCCTATGCTGTAATTCTGCTCCGCCGGGCTCAACTTCCGAGAGAAATAGGCACAGGGATGCAGTCGGGGCGGTGTGTCATGATGTTGAGATAATACTGCCCCGACGCCGGTGGTGGATGCGTCCACTTCCACCACGAAAGGAAGATTTGGGTCAGGATGAGTCAGGAGTGGGGCCCTTGTGAACTCCTTCTTAAGAAGGCGGAAGGCTGCGGCTGCTTCTTTGGTCCACTCCAGTCCTTTGGGTTTACCCTTGAGGAGATTAGTGAGAGGTGATGTAATCCTGCTGTAGTCCTTGATAAACCGTCTATAAAAGTTAGCAAACCCAAGAAACCTCTGGAGCTCCTTAATGGAAGTGGGTTCTGACCAGGATAGAACAGCCTCAATTTTCTTCCCATCCATACGTATACCGGTTTGGTCAATGATGTATCCCAAGAAATGAATCGACTTCTGGTGGAATGAGCATTTCTCCGCTTTGAGGTAGAGGTGATGTTCTCTCAATGTGTGTAGGACCTCCGCAACGTGTTGGCGATGTTCGGCCTCACTCCGGGAGTAAATGAGGATGTCATCTATGTACACTATTACACAGTGGTGAAAGAAACTCCCGGAGGACTTCATGAATGAAGTTTTGGAATACGGAGGGGGCGTTGACCAGACCGTAAGGCATGACCTCATATTCATAGTGGCCAGTAGGGGTCACGAATGCTGTCTTCCATTGGTCCCCCTCACGTATTCTTATCAGATTATACGCGCTGCGGAGGTCCAATTTAGTGAAGACTTTAGCTTCTCGGAGCTGTTCCCAAGCGGCTGGTACCAGAGGAAGGGGATATCGGTATTTTACTGTACCGTTATTTAGGACCCTGTAGTCGATGCATGGACGCAGCCCTCCGTCCTTCTTGGCCACAAAGAAGAAGCTTGAGGCGGCTGGTGATTTTGAGTGACGTATGTACCCCTGACTCAGAGCCTCCCTTATGTAATCTTCCATTGCCTGATTCTCTGGAAGCGAGAGCGGGTAGATCCTACCTCTTGGCAACTGGGCATCTGGAACTAGGTCGATCGCGCAGTCCCATGGCCGATGCGGCGGTAGCTGGGAAGCTCTCTTGGGGCAGAAGACATCATGAAAGGAGCTGTACTCCTTAGGAATGTGGATAGACTGCTTCTCAGGAGGGCTCTCGACCGATGTTGCAAACAAAGAAATGGGGTTCCGACCTTGAAGAGGGAGATTTGGAAAACAGGCAGGTGTACATCCAGATCCCCATTTCTTTATCTCTCCTGTGCCCCAAGAGATGATGGGATCGTGCTTCACCAGCCACGGGCGCCCTAGAATGATGTCCATATTTGCACCCTCCAGAACCAGAAATTGAATCCTCTCTTGATGTAACAACCCCACTTGAAGAAGGATGTCTTCGCATTGTCGATGGATACGGGTCGAAGATCGAGTGCACTGGGTTATCGGTTGTATCTGGTATATATGCGAGGACGCCTCAGTACGGAGGTGGAGTTGACGACAGAGGGATTGGGAGATGAAGTTCCCTGCTGACCCGGAGTCGATGAGGGCTGTGACAAGGAGAGAAATAGAGGCAGTAGTTATTTGTACGGTGGTAGTAAGTGGTTTACATTGTTCAATATTCGTACTGAATACACTCACTGAAGTCCGAATGGGACGAAGGGGACACTCCATACGGGTGTGTCCACTGACACCGCAGTATAGACACAGACCCCGGGTCAGCCTCCTCTGTCGTTCCGCTGATGTCAGTCTTCCAGACTCTATTATCATGGGTTCTGGTTCTGGAGAGGCTGTTGACTCAGGCGATTGGAGGAGTGCAGACGAGGGGGTGATGGTGTCCTGTTGATAGGAACGGAGACGATCGGAACATCGGAGAGAATGTTGGATGAATCTCTCCAGACCCATTGTATCATCTAATGTGGCCAGTTGGATTCGGAGAGTGGGTTCCAAGCCGAGCCGGTACGTGGTCAACAACGATCTCTCATTCCATCCACTTGCAGCTGCTAGAGTGCGAAACCGGAGAGCATATTCCTGTGTAGATAGAGTACCTTGCTTTAGATGATACAGCTGCTCTCCAGCGGCTACTTCCCCATCAGAACGTCCAAACACCTCTTTGAAATACTCCGTGAAGGTAGTGATGGAATTCATGACCGGCCCGGCTTGGTTCCAGATCGTCTCAGCCCATTTAAGTGCAGGTCCAGAGAGTAGAGATACGATGTAGGCGATCTTCGACTTATCTGTGGGATATAGAGAAGGTTGCATTTCGAATATGAGGGAACATTGTAACAGAAAACCATTGCACTCCCCCGCTCCGCCTGAGTAGGGCGCTGGTCGGGCCATGGACTGGAAGGAAGGGCCGAAGAAGAAACTGTGGAGGCGGAAGTGCTCGGTGCTGGTGGTGCGTTGGAAAGTGGAGCTGGTGGCTGTAGAATCCGCTTCAACTGGTCCACCAGCTCTTGAAAGTGATCGGGGGTGCTCATGTTGTCGTCGTTATTGGTCCGGGCTTCTGTTATGAAGCGGACAGGAGACAGAGGTAAGGAAACGTTAGGGTGTTTATTAAATGACAACAAGGAGCACATGAAGGATAGCCAGGAGGATCAGGAATGATGTTGGGGTCTTTTCCTCCGTGGCTGGGTAACAGGAATACACGAGGATGGACAGCACACACCAGATACAGCTGACAGAGGATGACACAGACTTGGAAGGACTGGAAGACAGGACGATTCGGGAGGACCAGGAAGACTAGGAGGAATACAAAGAGAACAGGTAAGTAAATCGTTTGTTTTAGCTGAGGATGACTACGCTGAGTGGTCGCTCAGTTGTCCGCTTTCGTCGAGACGAGCCCGGACAATGAGCGACTGGAGTGCTGTGCTTTTATCTGGTGCTCGTGAATGTGATGCAGCTGTGTGCTCATTAGAAGTCAGGTGATGGTGATCTTCGTGAGTGGGGGTCGTGAGAGCCTGACCAATCCATGACAGGTGAGCCATTATTGGCTTTTACCTTGATAGTTTAGCGCGGATGTATACCTGACCGGTGAGCCGTCTGACACAAAAGTGCCCTTCTGAATCAAATCAAAAGGATGCCTGACTTTAACTGCAGTTTGGCAGTTTCACTTTAACTCATAAATATTTCAGTCATGCCCCCGTGCCAACTGGGGAATTAGACGCAAATAAGGAGTAAGAACTGGTGGGAGCATTATGGAATTTAATAACGCACACCGAATGGAAAGAAAAAAAACTTCGCGATGTGTGTGTGTGTGTGTGTGTGCGGTCCTTTACTGACAGCCGCGTGTGTGATCTTGTCAGAAAATTAGGCGAAAAGTCCTACATGATGGTGTTTACTGATTGCGGTGTTTACTTCAATAATGCCACTAATATATGCATACTCCACATGAGTCCCTTGACTTTGGGTAGCACACATATTCTGAATGCCTTCGGCAGAATTCAAATGAGCCATTTCAATCTGGATTAATCTAGAATAATTCTGAGATTAATCTAGATTATAAAAAATGTATCTATGCCCACCTATAGTATATACGTTTCCAGTGTTTTGAGGGATATTAAGTGTATTCTGAGCTACAGTTACCTTAAATTTGCTATTTGAAAGTTTACTTTAGGTCAAAATATATAAACTGTAAGTCTATTTTGAATTTACTTTTAGGCTATATTTAAATCCAAACACCTTTTTTAACAGTAAAGTGTCATTTGAACACTTACAATGTCTATCGGTCCACTGTAAAACAAAAAATGCTGTAAAATTTACAGTATTACTGGCAATTTTGGTTGCCAGTAATACTGTAAAACTTACAAGTGCACTGTAAAATAACAATTACAATTGTGCTGTAAAACTACAGGTATACAGCCCAATTGTAATTGTTAATTAACAGTGCACTCGTAAATTTTCAAGTATTACTGTGCACCAAAACTGTACAGCATTTTTTTTTTTACAGTGTGCTCTAGATCTGCTAGTTTTAGACTGTTTTCTCACACAGACTGATTGGCACAATTATGCATTCACAATGGTATGAAACATCAAATACAGGGGTGGTAAAATGTATATTTATTATTATATATAATTACCTATTATTTTAATTATTAACATTATTATTTAAGATACAGATAAGTAAAAACTGTTTCTCGATATTAAAGGGCTGATTCCCCAAACATCTTGAATTGACGTCATTCAGGGTGGATCAAATGTTAAATAAGAGGGGTCATTCACCTCCAAACTCCCCTTTAATCCGCACCCTGGATGTAATATCAACCTTATTCATTCATTAATTTCCCTTGGGCTTAGTCCCTTACTTATCAGGGGTCGCCACAGTGGAATGAACGGCCAACTATTTCCGCAGATGTTTTTTACATAGCAGATTCATCCAATTCACCTATAGCGCATGTCTTTGGACAGTGGGGGGAAACCAGAGCACCCAGAGGAAACCCACGCCAACAAGGGGAGAACATGCAAACTCCACACAGAAATGCACACCGGCCCAAACTTGTCCTGCCGGGAATTGAACCACTGTGCCATCATGCCACCCATATCAACCTAATTTACAAGAAATAAAAAACAAAACTATACATGTATTATGTTTTGGTAATATGGCCCATTAATAATCATTTTAAATAACTGCGATTAAAATGCTAACCAAAACTAACCGTGATTATGATTTCCCCCATAACCGAGCAGCCCTAGCGTGTGGAATTTACTCATAACAACTCCATTTTCCGCTGTGACAAGGGCATCCATTGGAAACTATTTATTTCTTAATGCATTATTCATTCTCTGAGGGTCACATCAGAGTCATTGAGCTGCACAGTAAAGCAGCAAGGTCACTGCAGATATGAGTGTACAAGAAGCCAAAACTTACTTCCGTCCGCTGTTTATATTCATCTCCACGCTATCGCCATAATTCCAGAGACAGAGTTATGATAGCAGATCCGACGGGCGCTTACACACTGGAGAAACCTCCTCAGATGGAGCGTTTGATTTATGGGACGGTGTAAAATCCGTTTTTGAGAGTGTGGAATAAGCCGGGTCAGTCTGAAATCGAGTGGGAATGCTGTGAATCGGACTTCTGAAAACACCTGGGCTGATGAAATTCTCACTGCTTGATGAATGTTTGCCTCAGAGCATCAGAACACACCTTTTTCATAAGCCTTGTTTACTTTACATCCCTGTGATCTGCATTAAAGTCAATGGACTTGCCATGTTCTGGTATAGTGTGAACTCAAGTGTGTAATGCCTCAATTCCGACCAGGGCTGGATTGGTAATCGGGCATTTTCTTACACTTAAATGTCCTGTAAAATTAAAGTTTTTTAGATGGTAGAATCAGTCTGTTAGTTTTAAAGATATCTATTGTAAGATAAGCTAGTGTGCTCCAAAAAAGTGACAAAATTTGAACTTAGAAGATATAAACATCCAAAGATGCTCAGCAAATGCTTAGCGTCATCCTAAGCCGTTAAGGTGAGGTGCATTTCAGAGACCCTCCTCCACCCCAGCTCCACCTGTGTTTAGATCTGCTATGGGGGTTACATATATATTGTGTTTACAGCAGCAGTGTGTTATATTCTCAGACGCCACGTCTGTGTATATACTGGCAGGCCTCGGTACTTGATCTGCCATAATAATCAAAGCAGCAGCAACAGCAGCGGCGTAGCAGATCTATACCGCCAAGACCAAATACATCAACATTGCCATTTACATATTGAATACTAAATCCCGAGAGCGGTCATGACAGAAATGGATCAAGGTTTTTTTTTTTTTTTTTTTTATGACATTTTATTCATTTGCGTCTATTTATTCTTTATTTGATTGTCTTTTGTTAGATAATTTTTTCCTGTGAAATTTTTGTTTAAGTTTTCGTAAATTTGTTGTTGTGGTTGTCATTTTATTTATTCTTTTGTGTCTTTTTATTCTTTTATTTTGATTGTCTTTTATTTGATTATTTTTATCAAGCTAAACTAAATGAAAACAGAATGTTTTACTGTAAAATGTTTTACTGTAAAATCTTCGTTTATATATATATATATATATATATATATATATGTATATATATATATATATCCTTTTTTGTTTTTGTTTTTCTCCTTAACCTTAATTAAAACAAAGTCATTTAGTATATCAATTTCAAGTTTAATACAATTTTCTACTCGCCATTTGTTTTTTAAATTATTTTTCTAAATTATTAATTGTCCACATTTCAGTCAAACTGCGCGAAATATTAATTTGGGTGTGAACTAATGTTTACTATTTTTCAAACAAACCACAAAACCATTTATGCAATCACCCAAAGTTAATCTAAACCAAACATGCTCTATAATCAGATATCCACATACACTGTTGCTTTAAATGCGTGATTTGGCCTTGTATTAGAACAGATTATTCAGAGCAGGAGCTGACAGCACCGAAAAACCAGATTGCTCATGTTTACCGGAGACTTTCCTCTCAATGCAACATGGCAGATTTATCTTTTGAATATTTGCTCGCATACTGATTTTGATTTATTTCTGTGTCTTTACATTATTTTATTCATTATTAATTTATTATTTTGAACATCAAGCATAACTAAATGAAAAAAAAAGTTTTTCAGTCAAACTTTTGTTTAAGTTTTTGTAAATTTGTTGTCATTATTTTAATTATTTTGTGTCTTTTTATTCTCTTATTTTGAGTGTCTTTTATTTTATTAATTTTGATTTTAATATTTTATGTTATTAATCATTTTTGCATATTTTTCTTTTATTAATTTTTTTGTTTGTTTTCTCTGAAAATCTTAATTAAAACTATAATTAATTAAAAGTCGTTTAGTCTTATTTTAGCCCTTCAATTTCAAGTTTAGGGCGACGTGGTGGCACAGTGGGTAGCACGTTCGCTTCACAGCAAGACGGTCGCTGGTGTTGACCAGACTAGGCTTGACCAAATGGCATTTCTGCGTGCCGTTTGCATGTTCTCCTCGTGTTCGCTTGGGTTCCCTCCGGGTGCCCCGGTTTCCAAAAACATGTGGTATAGGTGAATTGGATGTGCTAAAATTGACCGTATTGTATGAGTGTGTGTGTGTGTGTGTGTGTGTGTGTGTGTGTGTGTGTGTGTGTGTGTGTGTGTGCGTGCGTGCGTGCGTGCGTGCGTGTGTGTGTGTGTGTGTGTGTACGTATGTGTATGAATGAGTGTGTATGGATGTTTCCCAGTGATGGTTGCGGCTGGAAGGGCATCCCCTGCATAAAAACATTTGCTGGATAAGTTGGCGGTTCATTCCGCTGTGGCGACCCCAGATTAATAAAGAGACTAAGCTGAAAAGAAAATAAATGAATGAATGAATGAATTTCAAGTTTAATAAAATTATCTACTCATCGTTTCTTTGTAGTTATTTTTGTGTTTGTTCACATTTTAGTCAAACTGCGCCAGAATTTATTTGGATGTGTATTTTGATTGTCATTTATTTTATTATTGACAACATCAAGCTAAACTAAATGAAAATTGTTTACAGAAATTTGTTGTTGCCATTCTTTTATTTATTATTTCTTGTCTTTTATTCTTTTATTTTGGTTGTCTTTTATTATTATTATTATTATTATTATTATTATTATTATTATTATTATTATTATTATTAACACTAACGCATGACAATGTTTTCCTGTGAAATTTTTGTTTTAGTTTTCGTAAATTTTTTGTTGTTTTATGTATTTTTTTGTTTATTTATTCCCTAACTTTGAGTGTCTTTTATTTAATTCATTTAAATTTTAATAATTTATTTTACTAATCATTTTTGTATATTTTCCTTTTATATATATTTTAAGGTTTTTTCTTTGTTTGTTTTTTCTGATAACATTAATTAAAACAAAGTTGTTTAGTCTTATTTTAGTCTATCAATTTGAAGTTTAATAAAATTATTTAGGAGCCAACAGCACCGAAAAAACAGACTGCTCATGTTAACCGGACGCTTTCCAGTATCTCATGAATATGTGCTCCATTTTTGCATTTTATTTATTTTTGTGTCTTTTTATTATTTCATTTTTTTCACTTTTATTTTATTATTTATTATTAACATCAATTAACATCAACATCATTTTCACAAATTATTTTTTGTTTTTTATTTTTGGTTTTATTACTTTGGTTGTCTGTTATTTAATTACATAAACATCAAACTAAAAGGAAAAAAGAAATGCTTTTTTATGAAATTTTCATTTTGTTTTTGTAAATTTGTTGTCGTCACTTCACAGATTTTTTTGTCTCTTTTTAAAAATGTACACAAAATGTTGAAACACAAAATTTTCTTGTGAAAGAGATAAAACAATCACATTTATTTATTAATTTAAAAAAAAAAATATATATATATATATATATATATATTTGCAATATTGTTTAATTTAAAGTGCCCCAAAAAAGTTTTACTTTTAAGTTGTTGTTTGTTTTTCTCTAACATCCTTAGTAAAACCAAAGTCGTTTAGTTTCATTTAAGTCTTTCATGTGTAATTCAATTAGTTTCTATTTTTTTTTTTATAATTATTTTTGTTTGACATTTCAGTTTTGGATGTGAACTAATATTTACAATTTTTCCAAATAAACCACACTAACCATTCATACAATCCCACAAAGTTAATCTAAATCAAGCATGCTCTATATTTCCGGATATCCACATGCACTGTTGCTTTAAATGTCAGAATTGGCCTTGTATTAGAACAAATTATTCAGAGCAGGAGCTGACAGCACCGAAAAACCAGATTGCTCATGTTTACCGGACGCTTTCCTCTCAATGCAACATGGCAGATTTATCTCATGAATATATGCTCGGTTATATTGCGCACCCTTGGCCTTCCTCCTCCTGCAGAAACAGCTCCTCAACAATGATGCTCCATAACAGGAAGTAGAGCAGGCGGAGAAAAAGAATTAAAAACATTCATCATGACACTGGCCTTCGCCGCTCTATAGTCTGAAAAGACGAGTATATATACTGGTGGGAATGGATGAATGAGCTGTGCATAATTCACAACAAACTAAAGCTTCATTTCAACTGCTAACAAAAGAAAAGTCCGATATTTCCCAGTCTATTAGACACAAAAGTGCTATTAACTCAAAAAAAAAAGTCATTCCCAGAGCATTTAAGAGCTTTCGGGCAGATTTGTGCAGCGCAATCAAGTCTTTTGACGAAAAAAAAAATCTATCATTAGATTATTAAAGAAATAAATAAATAAGAAAGGAACTCAATTACGGCTCCGGCTTCAGCACTGAAAAGCTAATGAAATTAGCAGTATGGATCCTAGTGTTGATTGCTCATATAATTATAACGTGCATGGGGATAAAACTGTTGTGCTTTGTCCTTTCTAGAAAAGTCTAGATCTCTCGCTCTCTCTTTACAAAGTTAAATCAGTCATGAATTGTTAGGTTAGCTTTCGTTTGTTGAATTTAAATGAAAGGGCAAGTCTTTGAGAAAAAGTTAGTTTTTTTTAATGAACTGATTGTTAACCAGGCGACACGGTGGCTCAGTGGTTAGCACTATCACCACACAGAAAGAAGATTATTGGTTTGAGTCCCAGCTGGTCCAGTTGGCACTTCTGTGTGGAGTTTGCATGTTCTTCCCGTGTTGGCGTGGGTTTCCTCTGGGTGCCCACTACTGGGTTGTGGCTGGAAGGGCATCTGCTACGTAAAACATATGCTGGAATAGTTGGCAGTACATTCCGCTGTGGCGACCGCTGATAAACAAGGGACTAAGCCGAAGGAAAATGAATGAATGATTGTTAACCATCAACACGTAGAGTCATTCTTGCATTTTCTTTCAGTGTTAGTTGCTGTATTTATGTAGAGTTTTTTCAGAAATCAATTTTAGAATGTGTTTTATTTTGTGCCTGATGTTTACATTTTGAGTACTCAACATCAAATATTTGTATAATTTTATTACTTATTTTATCATTTTTAATAATGTTATTTTTAATTTAATATGATAATAAAGTAATATTTAACTTTATTAATATTTTACTCATATATATATATATATATATATATATATATATATATATATATATATATATATATATATATATATATATATATATATATATATAAATTTTCATTTATGAAATAATAAATAATTTAATAACGAAATAAAATAATATTTAACTTTATTTTATTAATTTTAACTGGTAAATTAGGTGATATGTAGCATGACATTATGAAATACATTACATGTATATATAAATATTAATGCTCATATATTAAATATTAAATAGTTAATATATTTATCTGGTTTCTCATCATGTCATTATTTTATTACGTTTTCATTCATTCATTTATTTACTTTTCGCTAAGTCCCTTTATTAATCAGGGGAATGAACCCCCAACTTATCCAGCATATGTTTTACGCAACAGATGCCCTTCCAGCTGCAACCCAACACCAGGAAATTTATTTTATTTTATTTTATTTTACTTTGTTTTACTTTGTTTTATTTTATTTTATTTGATTTTATTTGATTTTATTTTATTTTATTTTATTTTATTTTATTTTATTTTATTTTATTTTATTTTATTTTATTTTATTTTTAATAATATTGATGACACATTAGTGGCAAACCCACTTTTATTTAATAACTCTTGTAAATAAAATAAAATAAAATAAAAAATAAATAAAAAAGAAATAAAATAAAATAAAAAAAATAAAATAAAATAAAATAAATCATTTAAGAAGTGTCCTTGTCTGTACTTGTGTTTTTATTATATATACAAATTGTACACAAATTAGTGCATATTTAATCATCAGATATTTGAAAAAAATATACAAAAATATACAATTGACAAAAATATACAAAACAATATTTCCAATTCATAATACAATGCAAGAGCAATAATGATAATTATTAGTTCATATTTTGCTCATTTCACTTGCAGTTTCTAGCCTTTTTTTGTATTTCAATTATGTAATTATTTATTTGTTTGTAAAGTGGTAAATTAGGAGCCATAAATCATAGCTGTATTATATGCTGTATATATTTTATTTAAATGTTATTATAATGTAACATTTTAGCAGGGTTAAATTAGGTGATGTAAATGTTATTGATGCATAATTCATTTTGGATAATGTTCACCTTTTCCTGTACTCAATATGATATGGTCTTCTTTAATTTCACTGTATTGCATGTTTTTATTGATTTAAATTAAGAAATTATTTATTAATTCCTACTTATAAAAAAAGAATTATATACAGTTGAAGTCAGAATTATTAGCCCCCCTTTTTTTTCTTTTTTAAAATATTTCCCAAATGATGTTTAACAGAGCAAGGAAATTTTCACAGTATGTCTGATAATATTTTTTCTTCTGGAGAAAGTCTTATTTGTTTTATTTCAGCTAGAATAAAAGCAGTTTTTCATTTTTAAAAGCCATTTTAAGGTCAAAATTATTAGCTCCCTTAAGCTATACTTTATTTCGATAGTCTACAGAACAAACCATCGTTATACAATAACTTGCCTAATACTCTAACCTGCCTAGTTAACCTAATTAACCTAGTTAAGCCTTTAAATGTCACTTTAAGCTGTATTCCTGTATAGAAGTGTCTTGAAAAATATCTAGTCAAATATTATTTACTGTCATCATGGCAAAGATAAAATAAATCAGTTATTAGAAATGAGTTATTAAAACTGATATGTTTAGAAATGTGTTGAAAAAAATCTTCTCAGGGGGGCTAATAAATCTGACTTCAACTGTAGCCATATTTCTGTATGCAAATTAAGTCTCATAAAATACATCTGAAGACATTTAGTTTTTAAACAATAGTATTTTTTATTAATAATTTTATTGTTAATTGTATTATTTAAAAACTTCCATTATTTAACATTATTTTATTCATTTCAGTAATATGTGCGCATGTTTCTGGATGTGTTGTTTCATGCTAATGTGTGTCTGTGTATGTGTGTGTGTTTTTTTTTTTTTTTTGTATGTGTCTGTGTACGTATGTGCGTTTGTTTGTATACGTGTGCATGTGTGTTTGTGTTTATAAGTGTGTGTGTGTGTAAACTCCAGATGTGTCAGATTGCAGTATGTGGCTCTTCCTGACGTCTCTCTCAGCGTACGGCCCCTGTGGAGCTCAACACAAGCCCTCCCTCTGTGAGACTGAAGCGGCACAGCGGGGGTCCCGGTGGAGACCCCCCCAAACAAAACATGTCCAATTCCACACGTTTCATCACCCGGGTCAACACCCTGTCTTCATTAGTAGCCTGATAATGCAGATTCCATGGCAGGAAGCGTGCGTGAAGTGTGTATTTCTGTACCGGAGTGTGCTGGATCATCAACATGTTTCTGTGTTTGATGTTCTTCTGTGTTTCTCTAAAGCAGCAACATCTAACCACTGTGAACTGTGGTAGATATATATATATATACATACATACATATATATACACACACATATATATACACACACATATATACACACACATATATATACACATAATTATTAAAAATAATGTTTAATAATTATTAAACATTATTAGCCCTCTTGCTTAAGAGGGCTAATAATATGGAAAATTGTGTTATAATATGGAAATATTTGAATAAATAACTAAATAAATCACAGGAGGGCTAATAATTTTGACTTCAACTGTGAATGGGTGAATGGTAAATGGTGAATAGGTGAATAGGTGAATGGAGGCTGCTTCTGGATGCTGATTGGTTGAGAGCAGTGACAACATTAATGGTGTTATATATTAATAATGATACTAGCGGAATTAGTTTGGTTCAGTAACGAGTAATCAAATAAATGACTGAATCTTTTCCTCGTTACAACACTGTTATCGATACTGACACTAAAATGTGACGTTATATGATTGACATATATTAACAATTTAGCTCATGGATATTCATCTGACCCCGTCTCTCTCAGTTTGCTCTGTGTCATCCAAATTGATGAAGACTGGCATGTGTGTGTAGGGGTGGGACAACCACATATCTGATGATGATTGGCGTGTATGTGTAGGGGTAGGATATCCGCATATTATCCACATGATTATTAGCATATGTGTGTAGAGGTGGGACAACTACATAACTGATGATGATTGTCATGTGTGTATGTATTTAGGGGGTGGGACATCAGCAAAACTGATAATGATTGGCTTGTGTGTGTAGGGGTAGGACATCCACAAAACTAATGATAATTGACATGCCTGTGTAGGGGTGGGACAACTACATAACTGATGATGATTGGTGCGTGTGTGTAGAGATATGACAACCATATATTTGACAATGATTGGCGTGTGTGTATGTGTAGGGGTGGGACAACTACATAACTGATGATGATTGGCATGTATGTGTGGGGATGGGACAACCATTTATCTGATAATGATTGGTATGTGTGTGTATGTGTAGGGGTGGTACATCCACAAAACTGATGATGATTGGCGTGTTTATGTATGTGTGTAGGGCTGGAACATCCACAAATCTGATAATGATTTATGTGTGTGTAGGGGTGGGACATCCACAAAACTGATGATGATTGGCGTGTTTATGTATGTGTGTAGGGCTGGAACATCCACAAATCTGATAATGATTTGTGTGTGTGTAGGGGTGGGACATCCACAAAACTGATGACGATTGGCGTGTTTATGTATGTGTGTAGGGCTGGAACATCCACAAATCTGATAATGATTTATGTGTGTTTAGGGGTGGGACAATCACACATCCGCTGATGATTGGCATGTGTGTGTATGTGTAGGGTGGGACAACTACATATCTGATAATGATTGACGTGTGTGTGTAGGGGTGGGACATCCACAAAACTTATGCTGATTGGTGTGAGTGTCTTGGGGTGGGACAACCACATATGTGATGATGATTGGTGTATGTGTGTGTGTAGGGCTGGGGCATCCACAAAACTGATGATGATTGGTGGGTGTGTGTGTGCGTAGGGGTTGGACATTCACAAAACAGATGATGATTGGTTTGTGTAGGGGTGGGACAACCACATATCTGATGATGATTGGTGTGTGTGTGTGTGTGTGTAGGGGTGGAATATCCACAAAACTGATGATGAATGGTGAGTGTGTGTGTGTGTGTAGGGGTGGGACAACCACATATCTAATGATGATTGGTGTGTTTGTTTGTGTGTGTAGGAGTGGGACATACACACAACTGATGATGATTGACGTGTGTGTGTAGGGGTGGGACATACACACAACTGATGATGATTGGCGTGTGTGTGTAGGGGTCGGACTTACATAAAACTGATGATCATTGGTGTGTGTGTGTATGTGTGTATATTTGTGTGTGTGTGTGTGTGTGTGCGTGTGTGTGTGAGTGTGTGCGTGTGTGCGTGTGTGTGTAGGGGTGGAACATCCACAAAACTGATGATGATTGGCGTGTGTGTGTAGGGGTCGGACTTACATAAAACTGATGATCATTGGTGTGTGTGTATGTGTGTATATTTGTGTGTGTGTGTGTGTGTGTGTGTGTGTGTGTGTGCGTGTGTGTGTGAGTGTGTGCGTGTGTGCGTGTGTGTGTAGGGGTGGAACATCCACAAAACTGATGATGATTGGTGTGTGTGTAGGGGTGGGACAATCACATCATTGATTATGACTGGCATGTGTGTATGTAGGGGTGGGACATCCACATAACTGATGATGGGGTAAGTTAAATAATATCATTTCAAAGTGTAATTAGGATTGTTTTGCTTACCCCATTGCCAGATATTTAGTTTGTTTTAAGGAAAACATAATTTTTACCCATTATTTCTGAACATAAAACATCATGTTTTGCTTGTTTAGAAAATGCTTCTTGATTTACGAAGGTTTAGATATTTGGACTAGAAACAAGACAAAAACACTAAGATATAAAAGCATTTATTTCACAGCGCTCATTCCACAGCCCTATTGTTCTGATACGTTTCCCTAAACTGACTCTGACACAGAGGTGTGTGCGTGTGTGTGTACCTGTTGTTTCGCTCTCTCTGTGCTGTTTGGCCGCAGGCTCGTCTGTCTCCCACGGCGTGGACTGGTTGATGGGTGTTTGGCCCCATCTCACCCCAGGAGCCAGCAGGAGACTGGGAGCCTGAGAATCACCCGGAGAAAGACCTGCCGCCTGCAGACACAAAACACACAGCAGATGAATGACAGTGTGACAGTGTGTGCATGTGTGTGTGAGTATGTACTGGTTTTGATGGTTTACAAGGATGATTAAATAAAAGAGAGAGGAAAAAAATGACAAAAAACTAAATACAAAAGCTTTACACAAAAACGGTGAGCATAAGGCTTTTATGATTCCTTCTAGTTAAAACTATTACATTTATTAAAATGAAGGAATAAATACATAAATAGGAATCACATTTACTGTCACTTAAGCTGACGTTTTTTTCAAGAATTTGCTAATTAACCTTAAAGAGACAAGTAATAAACAATAAAAATATAAAAACAGTAAATAAAAAAACAACAACAACAATAATAAATAAATATAAATAAATATTAATTATAATAAATAATAATGATAAAATAAAATATATTAAATAATATTGCATATTTTAGCGGAGAGATCTTAACATTCAAGCATTTTTCAGACATTTTAATCCTCAAATTAATAAGAGGAATCAAAATTTAAATTTTATAACAAGTATCTGATTCTTACTCTAAGTACTGACTCAAAATCAATTTTCGATTTCCAACCCTAGAAATAACGTTGTTATAAATAAACTGTGTTACTAACATATATCAATATATTATATACTAATATACATCATATATTTACATACACTAAATAATATTGTATATTGTAGCTGAGATATAAACATAACATTCAAGCATTTTTCAGACATTTTAGTCCCCAAAATGTATCTCTATAAACATTTTATGCTTTTACAATACAATTTTTAAACGATAAAAATATATATAATAATAAAATGTAAAACATTTCACAATTAATTTGAAATATACAATTCATAAAATAAAATGACAATAAAAAAAATCAAGAGTATACGATACAGATCACAGCAAGAAGGTCGCTGTTTTGAGCCTCGGGTGGTGCATGTTCTCCCTTTGTTGGCGTGGGTTTCCTCCGGGTGCTCCGGTTTCCCCCACAATTTCAAAGACATGCGGTATAGGTGAATTGGGTAGGCTAAATTGTCCGTAGTGTGTGAGTGTGTATGGACATTGATGGGTTGCGGCTTGAAGGGCATCCGCTGCGTAAAACATATGCTGGATAAGTTGGCGGTTTATTCTGCTGTGGTGACCCCAGATTAATAAAGGGACTAAGCTGAAAAGAAAATGAATGAAAAAAAATATATAAATAAAAAAAAATTATTATTATTATAAATTAAAATAAATAACATAAATAAATTAAAATATAATAATTAATATTGCATATTGTAGCTGAGATAGTTGACGTAACATTCAAGGAAATTTCAGACATTTTAATCCTCAAAACGTATCATTTTATGCTTTTACAATACAATTTTTAAACAATAAAAATACATTTTAATAAAATGTAAAACATTTTACAGTTAATTTGAAATAAAATTATTAAAAAAATACAATTCTAAATAAAATATTTAATGGGACATGTAAATTAACTAAAATAAAAAATTTATTAATTAAATTAAAATAAAATAAAATATTTAAACATGTTTAAAATAAAAATACAAAAAAAATTGATAAAATAAAATATTAAATACAAATAAAAGACAGCTTTAGACTAAGCTATTTTTCAAACATTTAACAATTCATTTTAAAGATACAATTATAATATAATATAATATAATATAATATAATATAATATAATATAATATAATATAATATAATATAACATTATATAATAAACAGGGTACAGAATATACATTGATGATCGAGGGGGTCAAGATTTTCAGTTATATTCGGTAATATGCCTCAGTGAACCAAAATGATATATTTAATTAAATTACATCGAATTTATTAATCAAACTATTGTTTTCAGTGTTTTGAAGGATATTAAGTGGTTCTCAATGACATTTATAATATTAAATAAATGGTGACATTCCTGCACCGATTAATGGATGACCATGAAAGACTGCACATATTTTATTTTACTGTTTAACTTCCATGAGTGAGCAAGAGTATAATACAACACAAGCTATACATCTAGCTTTACGGACACCTACAGTACAAAAGCCTATTTTACAAGAAATATGTTTTGTGAACACTTACGCTGTCTGTTGGTGCTCTAGATTTGTCGGCTAAATGAATATTTATTGACGCAAACATGTATTCACAATGGTATGAACCATTATAGGGGTGGTCAAATGTATATTTACATTATCTATTATTTTAATTAGTAATATTTTTTAAGATACAGATCAGAGCAAACTATTTCTTAACTATTAAAGGGAAACCCCCCCCTAAATTTTGTTTTGATGTTCTTCAGGAGGGATCAAGTGTTAATTAAGGGGGTCAGAGATTTCCAAACCTCCCCTGTTATTCACACCCTGATAATAAAGTACACATTTCTAAAGCAAATATGTTATCCTAATAAGCAAGATTGCACTATATTATGTAATAAAGCTGTGATATCAACATAATAATTACAATAACTCTAATTACTAAGACAAAGCACCGTATCTACTGTCCCCAAAACTCATCTTCAAAATGAGCCGATAAATGCTGAACTTACAAAACATTACGTTCACTTTCCACACACTCACATTTTTCTCCATGCCATTTAAAGTCCATAATTACCCTCCATTCACCATGAAAAAGTACCGTTCTGCCCTAATATAAATATGAATGTGTGTAATTAAAATATGCAAATGTCAGTTGTGTGTTTATGTGAGGTTTCAGCAGAAATGACGAGGCTTTAATTAGTCATTGTGCTCAAATCTGCCTCATATAATCAGTATTACAAGTGCTCGTGTCAGACCAGCATTGCTAATTTATTATTTAGCAGAAAAAGAGTCACAAGTGTGGAGATGTTACTAAACGTCTTCATTAAAACGCCTTCATTTACAGTCTACTGTAAAAATGAGATTTAAGCCTCCTCCCCAAAAATATCTGAACGATTATTATGGCTTTATGGAGCAGTGTAATCGTGTTTTATATCGGAATCAATTCTGAGGAGGTCCAATTAAATATTACATGAGTCGTTTTATTTGATGCTTTTTTTAATTTGAGATCTCTCTTATTTTGTGACCCTGCTAAAAATATTTAGGACGGTTATGAATAATGTTAGGTTTGAGAAATTCACACTGTTTATTCATTCATTTTCCTTTGGCCTAGTCCCTTTATTCAATAGGGTTCGCCACAGCAGAATGAATCGCCAACTTATCCAGCATTACACTACAGCTAATTTAGTTTATTCAATTCACCTGTAGCGCATGTCCTTGGACTGTGGGGGAAACAGAAGCACCCGGAGGAAACCCATGCGAACCACATAGTGTTGAAATAAAATAAAATAAAACCTTGTACCTTTTCCTGACTGTGGTTCCAGTTATTTATTACTGATACTGTACATTTATCAACTCTGTCATAAAATTATTTGGAAATACTACTTTAATTATTCGTATTGTAATCTGACTTAATTCCTTTTTGTATACACATTATAGTCATATCATTTCATGAAGGTCTTAATTTTATTCACTATTGAAACCCATTAACAATCAAGAAAAGAAATGAAACGCATTTACAATCAATAAAAAAATATCTATCAATCTCAGGAGGTCTAATTAAATATTACATGAGTTGTTTTCTTTTCTTTGTATCTTTTTTTTTGTTTTGTTTGAGATCTCTTTTTTGTGACCCGGCTAAGAATATTTAAGAAAGTTATGAAGGTTATTTTTTGAGAAATCCACACACACACAAACTACAAAATAAAAATAAATAAATAAATAAACAACAAATAAAATAAAATAAAATAAAATAAAATATTATATATATATATCTGGGACATAACAATAATAAATTAACAATAATATTAATAATAATAATAATAATAATAATAATAATAATAATAATAATAATGTGTAATTAAAAATACTATAATTTGTCAGATATTTGCAGCAATTTAATGGATAAATGGTATTGCATCAAATTTACAAATGTAAATTAAACATATTATATAAAAGTATAATAATAATAATAATAATAATAATAATAATAATAATAATAATAATAATAATAATAATAATAATAATAATAATAATAATATAGCGCCAGCTAACTGAAACTGAGCTTTTTCGTGCAGGAAAAAAGCTGATCAAAAACCCTGTAAACTAAACAAGAAGAAGAAGAATCATCATTTAAATACAAGTTAAGATGAACAGTGGTTGAACAGGAGGTCTAATTAAATATTATATCCTTAAATAAAAAAATAAACTAAAATAAATTAAAACAAAATAAAATAAATTAAAACAAAATATTTTTTTTTAAATTGGAACCAATCTGAGGAGGTCTAATTAACTATTACATGCTAAAATAAATAAATAAATAAATAAATAAATAAATAAATAAATAAATAAATAAATGAATAAAGAAAGAAAGAAAGAAAGAAAGAAAGAAAGAAAGAAAGAAAGAAAGAAGAAAGGAAGAAAGAAAAGTGAGAAATCAGCATTTAAAGACAAGTTAACAGCAGTTGAAGAGGAGCTCTATTTAAATATTACATCCTAAAATAAAAATAAAATAAAATGTAAACATTTCTTGTTCATTTATGCTAATAATAATAATAATAAAAAATAATGATGATGATGATGATGATGATGATGATGATAATAATAATAATAATAATAATAATAATAATAATAATAATAATAATAATAATAATAATAATAATAATAATCAATTAAAATACCACAATTTGTCAGCTATTTTCCATCAATTTTCAATCAATATGTTAATGAAAATGCATCAAATATGCCAAAAATTAACCATATTAGCCAGTAATAATGAAACCACAAAAAAAAGTTCCAGTTAAGTGAAACTGAACAATTTATTTATTTATTTTAATCACAGAGATGTGCAGTAAAAAAAGCTGCTCAAAAAGCTTGTAAAACAAACAAGAAAAAAGAAGAAAAAAAAATCATCATTTAAAGACAAGTTAAGATTAACAGCGGTTGAAGTTTGGCGACTGGGCTTCACTCGCTGCTCTTTGCTCAAGTTTTATTGAGTTAAGATTTGATGTCAAGCGGGCCGGCGGAGTGACGGGGCAGAGCTTTAACCTCCAGTTAATGGAAAAGACCCCGTGCTTGGTCTCCATCTCCTCCATTATCCTGCCTGACCCGCGCTTTACTTCATCACGCAGCTCCGTCACCTCCAGCAAAGCCAATCTGAGAGAGGTTTTACACCATCAACACACCAAACACACCATCGGCTGACCGCAAACACACGCAACATTCAACTAGATCAATAGATTACAATACTACGCTGAAAATCAAGAGGAAAACGGCGTTTGAGGGCGGTATCAAGATTGTGAGAAATTATGACAACAATGGATTTTGTTGCACACACTCACAAACACACACACACACACTACAGCCAATTTAGTTTATTGAATTTACCTATAGCGCATGTCTTTGGACTGTGGGGGAAACCGGATAGCCGGAGGAAACCCATGAGAACAAGGGGAGAACATGCAAACTCCACACAGAAAAGCCAACTGGTCAAGCCTAGTCTCGAACCAGAGACCTTCTTGCTGAGAGAAAATGAACACAGATAATGGTATGAGCTGCATGTTTCTCAAATTAATTTCTAACCAAGCAATATGACACCGTATGGTATACAGTAGCAGAGCTTCACAAACCTGAACCTAATTAGCGATGGCAGTTTGCAGGGATGTGCTAACCTTCAGAACGAACCCAAACAAAGTCTACTTTCCTACAAAACTCTCGACAAAACTCCCACCGGAGCGCTCGAGGGACAAAAACACCAAACAGCGTATATGAGAGTGTGTCCCTCCAGACTTCAGTCACCCACCGGCCTCAACTCTGTCCTAGATCACAAAATCTGCCACAATACACACGGAAAATGAAGAGCTGAGACTAAACAATGCTGTTGTGTCGCACACATGTTTATGGGTCAGGACTCATTCTCCTACAGTGCTTTGAGGCTCTTCTTAAAGGCATATTTCACCCACAACTTTAGTTATTATCATTTATTCTCCTGTCATTATTTATTATGCTGTATTTTAAGACATTTACAATTATAACTCATATACACTCACCAGCCATATTATTAGATACACCTGTCCAACTGCTTATTAACGCAAATTTCTAATTCACATGGTAGCAACTCCATGCATTTAGGCATGTAGACATGGTCTACTCTGGATGATCTGCTGCAGTTTAAACAAAGCATCAGAATGGGGAAGAAAGGTGATTTTAATGACTTTGCACGTGGCACGGGCTGGTCTTAGTATTTCAGAAACTGCTGATCTACTGGGATTTTCACACACAACCATCTCTAGGGTTTACAGAGAATGGTCCGAAAAAGAAAATATCCAGTGAGCGGCAGTTCTGTGGGGGCAAATGCCTTGCTGATGCCAGAGGTCAGAGGAGAATGGCCAGACTGGTTCAAACTAACCTAAAGGCAACAGTTACTAAAAAAAAAAAAAACACTTGTTACAATCGAGGTATGCAGAAGAGCATCTCCTAACACACAAGACGTCCAACCTTGAGGTGGATGGGCTACAGCAGCAGAAGACCACACCGGGTGCCACTCCTGTCAGCTAAGAACAGGAAACTGAGGCTACAATTCACACAGACTCACCAAATTGGACAATAGAAGAATGGAGAAATGTTGCCTGGTCTGATGAGTCTCGATTTCTGCTGCAACATTCGGATGATAGGGTCAATTTTGCATCAACAACACGAAAGCATGGATCCACCCTGCCTTGTATCAATGGTTCAGGCTGGTGGTGGTGGTGTAATGGTGTGGGGGATTTTTTTCTTGGCACACTTTGGGCCCATTAGTAACAATTGAGCATCGTGTCAACGCCACAGCCTATCTGAGTATTGTTGCTGACCATTTCCAACCCTTTATGACCACAGCGTACCCATCTTCTGATGGCTACTTACAGCAGGATAACGCGCCATGTCATAAAGCACAAATCATCTCTGATTGGTTACTTGAACACGATAATGAGTTCACTGTACTCAGTTGGCTTCCACAGTCACCAGACTCAATCCAATAGAGCACCTTAGGGATGTGGTGGAACGGGAGATTTGCAACAAGCATGTGCAGCCGACAAATCTGCAGCAACTGTGTGATGCTATATTTCCAGTACCTTGTTGAATCTGTGCCACTAAGGATTAGGGCAGTTCTGAAGGCAAAAAAGGGTCCAACCCGGTACTAGTACGTTGTACCTAATAAAGTGGCCGGTGAGTGTAGGATATGATTATCAAATAATGTATATATATATTTATATTATTATAATAAATGTTACAAATATATTTTAGGAAATTTTAAAGAATTTTTGTATCTCAAATTAAACTTTCACTTATGTTTACATTTTTTTTTTTTTTTTACAAATGTCATTTATTTTATTTTTGAAAAATAAAACATATATATATATATATATATATATATATATATATATATATATATATATATATATATATATATATATATATATATATATTAAAATGGCATAATAAATATAACAAATAATCAATATAATAAACCTGTAATCTGATTCAGCTAGAGGTTCACTGATTCAGATGAAAGAGTCAAAATGAATCTCCAGTTAATGATTTACTGATTCATATGATACGGTCTGAGTGAATCTCCAGTTAATGATTTACTGATTCAGACGATACTCTCATTTTACTCCTTGCTGATTCAAAAATATTGTGCTACTCTGAGTTGTTTAGTAATAAAGAACTGTTTTCTTACAAAACATAAACTTTTTATTCAATTTATGTAGATGAGAAATCAAGTAGTTTGCTGAAGTAAAACTGAAAAGTAGTACAGTAGTGTTTTGGCTGCAGTAATGTTTTATTAGGGTGTCTGTATTTTCACTCAAGTAAATTCCTCCAGCACTGGCCTCATGTTGACCGACAGTTACCTTGTTCACGATCACCACACAGAGAATTCTTCACCGCCTCTTGCTTTTTCCATATTTTGCCCTGTTCATCTCCCAAGTGTTCTCTAATCCTCGTAAAAATGCATCATTTATGACATGGTATTTTCCGCTGTAATAATCCTATGCATTTCCCACGCCCAGCTGTCACCAAATGTTAAATCTTCCTCAGCCGCCTGGACTTTTTATAAGCGCAATTGTATCAAAACACAATATTGCCTATCGCGCTTTTCCTGCAGTCCTGGTGAGCGGCACATAAAATGCACATGCGAGGCGTTTTATGGGCATCTGCTGGCATCGGTGGGGGTGGCGTTGACAGACACTGCGAAACGTGGCAGGACCGGAGTGGAGCCAAGCCTTCTCCATTTTCTGGCTGTTTTAATTCATAGTGGTTGTGTTGGTCCCTGGCGGGCCATTATCAGTGTGTGGCAGATGGCATCCCTGACTCGACAGAAAACAGCCTGTGTGTCCCGTGCTCAACCGCGCGGCCCAAAATAAATGAATAAATAAATAAATGCGGCGTACTCTTCAGCACAAAGCAGTTGAGCATTTGTGGTCGGTCGGGCCGCGCGCTGGGATTATTCAGACTCAGGGAAGACTGGGTTTCTGGTCCGCTGGGAGTGAAAGACACTGTGAACACACTCCACATAGACGTGATGCAAGATAAATAATGGAGATTCACTGATATAACACACTAATGAGCGCTACACACACCCAAAAACAGCATTCTGTTCATTAACCACCAGCGGAAGAGCTGAATGTGTGGAAATGAATGAATGAATGAATGAATGAATGAATCAATCAATCAATCAATCAATCAATCAATCAATAATCAATCAATGGAAAGAGGGATGTAAAGATCAATTAATGGATGAATGAATGAATCCATGAATCGATCAATCAATGGATGGATGAATGGATGGATGAATTGAATAATTAATGGATGAATAATCAAATGAATCAATGAATGAAACAATCAATAAATTAATAAATGCATCAATAAATGAATCAATAAATGAATCAATAAATTAATAAATGAATGAATCAATCAATCAATAAAAAATCTAAAACAAAGAATGACTGACTGAATGAATGAAAGAACGAATGAACGAATCAATCAATCAATCAATCAATCAAAATCAATCAATCAATCAAATGAACCAACCAACCATTTTAATTTTCTAATTAGCCACCAATTAAACCAATTATTACAGAGAAGATCAGTAAATTATTAACAGGAGACTCGCCCTCAATTTAATCTGAATCATCTGAATCAGTGAATCGTTAACTGGAGACTAGCTCTGACTTTATTTTCTGAATCAGTGAATCACTCTGACTGTATCATCTGAAATAGTGACTCATTAACTGAAAATCCACTCTGACTCTGTCAGTGAATCAGTGAATTGTTAACTGGAAACTCGCTCTGAGAGTATCATCTGAATCAGTGATTCATTAACTGGAGACTCGCACTAACTGTATAATCTGAATCAGTGAATCGTTGACTGGAGATCCGCTCTGGCTGTATTATCTGAATCAGTAAATCATTAAAGTGAAGATTTACTCAGACTCTGTCTTTCAGGGAATCAGTGAATCATTAACTGGAGACTCGCTCTGGCTGTATTATTTGAATCAGTGAATTACTCTGACTCTGTGTTTCAGTGAATCGTTAACTGGAGATTCACTCAGATTGTATCATATGAATCAGTTAATCGTTAACTGGAGAGTCACTCTGACTGCATCATCTGAATCAGTGAATCATTAACAGAAGATTCACTTGAACTCTGTCTTTCAGTGAATTAGTGAATTGTTAACTGGAGATTCAATCTGACTGTATAATCTGAATCACTGAATCACTTTCTTAGTCTTTCGATTAATCTTTCAGTGAATCGTTACCTGGAGAGTCACTCTTGCTGCATCATCTGATTCAGTAAATCATTAAATAAAGATTCAATCTGACTCTGTCTTTCAGTGAATCGTTTACTGGAGAGTCATCCATCTGAATCAGAGAATCATTAATTAAACATTCACTCTGACTCTGTCTTTTAGTGAATCAGTAAATCGTTAACTAAAGTTTCACTCTGACTGTATCATGTGAATCAGTGAATCATTAACTGAAAATTCACTCGGACTCTGTCTTTCAGTGAAACAGTGATCCGTTAACTGGAGATTCAGTCTGATCATTTCATCTGAATCAATGAATCGTTAACTGGAGATTCACTCTGACTGTATCATCTGAATCAGTTACTCGTTAACTGGAGATTCACTCTGACTTTATCATCTGAATCAGTTACTCGTTAACTGGAGATTCACTCTGACTTTATCATCTGAATCAGTTACTCGTTAACTGGAGATTCACTCTGACTGTATCATCTGGATCAGTTACTCGTTAACTGGAGATTCACTCTGACTGTATCATCTGAATCAGTGACTCGTTAACTGGAGATTCACTCTGGCTTTATCATCTGAATCAATGAATCGTTAACTGGAGATTCACTCTGACTTTATCATCTGAATCAATAAATCTTTAACTGGAGAATCACTTTGAATCCATCATCTGAACAAGTGGATCGTTAACTAGAGACTCGCTCTAACCAAAAGTCTAGCGTGAGGCACATACTTCTATGAAAAAAATGACTACATTTTTATTTCCTATGATTAACAGCACACATGCGTAAATAAATAAATGAAATTAAATAAAGTAAAACACTGATATCAAATATGTGGTCTTGCTCAACACATAACACATAGTTCCACACCTCCAGTACTCTTCCATTTAAAGATCTTTACAGACAATCTGATTGGCCTGCAGAAACGGAAGGGGGTGGAGTTCAGTGAAGGCTTCAATCTTTGTGAAGTTCACGTAAAGATGCTCTCAGGTGCAAATGTGCTGTGTACAAAGCGGATTTCTCATTTGGCTAATGCTGTCACATCATTCAAGAGTTCCCTGCATTAAAACGCTGCACATTATAAAGAGCACAGCTTCTACAGTCCAAACTCTTCTATTCAGTCATCTTTAATGCATGAGCAGGTACCAGACTGGAAGACTCTTCTGTAATGGGTCAATCGCTCATCTGGAAACTAAACTGACAGCGATTCTTCTCATATCTGAAATATACAGTGCTTAAATGACCAATCATTTAATATGATTTTGACAATTATTATTATTTAGATTAACACTAAAATACTTATAAGAGGTATCTAATATTTCAGAAGTAGATAAATAATTGTGTGCCAAATTTACAACAGAAATTAATTAAAATTTTAATTAAAGAGAAGTAACATTATGAAACATTTTATGGTGGAGGTAATATTTTATAGCAAGGTAGAAATCAGAATAAAATAAATAAATTTTAATGAAATAAAAAATTTCAAAAATTTAATAAAGGGACAAAGCCAAAAAGAAAATGAATAAATGAATGAATGAAACTGATCATGTTCATGTAAAAATCAAATAAAAGAGTCAAAATGAAATGTTTTACCATGGAGCTAATATTTATAGCACTCCAGAATATTCATTCATTCATTTTCCTTCTGCTTAATCCCTTTATTCTGCTTACACAGCAGAATGAACTGCCAACTTATCCAGTATAAGTTTTATACAGCTGATACCCTTCCAGCCAACTGAACCAGCTGAGACTCGAACCAGCCACCTACTTGCTGTGAGGCGACAGTGCTAACAAAATAAAAACCATGAAGAGGCAACTTTAATATAACATAATCACATTTATTAATTACATACGCAAAAAAAAAACGAAAGGGTGATGGCTTTTTATTTGCATGTTGTTTTTTCAAGAGTTCACACTTAGCTGATGATTGATTATAAAGCTTGTTCGGCATGCTTTCCAGGGAGAGAGCCCTGAGCTCCCTCCCGTTTGCAAGGCGAAAGGGGAGTTTGAGCTCAGGTAGATCTCGAGAACTCCCCTGCTGTAGTAGCTAATGAACAGATAGTGATTGCTCTTAAGAGATAACTACTTACTAGGAGCATGTCTATGGTGCCGATTTGGATTAATCAATTAACTTCAGTGGCATGTTTTTGGACGGTGGGAGAAAACCGGAGAACCCAGGGGAAACCCTCGTGAGCAGGGGGAGAACGTGTAAACTCCTCACAGAAACATCGGCTGGCTTGGTAAGGACTAGAACCAGTGACGTTCTTGCTATGAGGCAACAGTGCTAACCACTGGGCTACCATGCCACCCATCTAGGAAAGGAGGAGGAGTAGGGGTGTAAAGGGGGATTCTTCAAAATGAAGATGGCTGTCATATGGAACTTAGGGTATTTATAGTGGCTTAGGAATCATCTGTTTGGTGAATCATAAATTGAATAATGCGGGACCGGCTGCAAGCAATCATAAGCACGTGATTCTCTCGAAATTAGTTTATAAATAAACTTCACTTAACGTAACTATTGTAAGAATGGGTTTTAACCACAGCGGTTCGAACTGTAGTTTTGCAGAATGACTAAACAGTTATTAGTATTGATGGTAAAAAACTGTACATTCCAGTCAAACCATCCTTCTGCAATCTTATACCAAAAACGGACATAAGGGCATTATTAATAGCTATAAATGTGGGAGAGCGTTGATATTATGTGATTGTACTGTATTGCAATATGGAGAAATAAAGTGTTGATATTAAATCAAAAGTAATTCACAAATACTTTTACTTAATTACTTGCTTTTAATAATTTAATGACAATAATTCTCTATGGTTACAACTGACTTAATTACAAAATAACTGTATAAAATTATAAAATATGAAATGATAGAACATATGATAATTATTGTACCCAGCTTAAATTAAAATAAAGTTACCAGAAGTAGAAAGAGAGACAGGGGGATGAAGAGACAAAGAGAGCAAGTAGGCCTGAAAGAGGCAGAGAAGATAGACTCCAGAGGAGGAGAGGAACAGAGCAGGAGTGAAGCAGACCAGGGAAAAAGGCAGACCAGGAAAAGACAGACCAGGAAAAGAGGCAGAGCGGAGTTTACCACCTATTTTGTATCTTTCTTGACCATGTGACTAAAGCCCAAATGCTGAGACATTCAAACTGACCAATCAACATGTGACCACATCGTAAAACCCCCAAAGTCCACACACCAGGCCCTGATCTTAACAGTATCTGCCTTTGGAGTCAGTATGGACCTTCTTTGGTGAAAGACATGTTTTTCTATATAAACAAATGCATATGATCAATTTCATTACTACACTATTACCTCAGTTTATTTTCTGTAGGTTATTGATAAAATGTGGTAATTCTAATAGTTTAGGACAGTGGTTCTCAACTGGTTTGGCCATGGGACCCACATTTTTGCATGGTCATCAAGCCGCGACCCAAATTTTTAAAAACTATAATATAATTTTAGGAATAATGATTAATTAGTATTTATTTGTTAACATACACAAGTCGTGACAGATAAATAATATGAAAAGCACCAAGACTAACAAATAAACAATATTTCATCGCTGTCATTTAACAAAATGTATGCACTTTTACGATGCCCTCAGCTCTTGGAGTCGTCTTTGAAAATAGTCCACAGGTTTGTCCTTGCAACCGGGATGTTTGGTTTCTAAATGTCGTTTTAATTTAGAAGGTTTCATGCTCTCTTGTGAGAGCACCTCACTACATATGACACACTGAGGTTTTAAGCCTTTGTTGACGTCAATATATGTAAATCCATACTACATATTCGGTGTCGTACTTGCGCTTTGACTTATTTGTTGCTATAAATAAATGAAATTTCACATGTCAAACGGTACAGTTGTCGCGCACGCATTTCAAAATAAAAGTCTTAAACTTTTGTTGTTTTTTTGACCACACACTCCCACTGAAAATGTTCCCGCGACCCACTTTTGGTGGGTCACCAGTTGAGAAACGCTGGTTTAGGCAATTCTGTGGCATTGACACAATGCTTTATTGGTACTAATGAGCCCAAAGTGTGCCAAGAAACTATCCCCCACACCACCAACAGCCTGAATCATTGATACAATGCAGGATGGATCCATGCTTTTATGTTATTGATGCCAAATTCTGACCCTACAATCTAAATGTCGCAGCAGAATTTCTGAAATACTCAGACCAAAGTTACTTCAAGGTTCAAAGTCACTTAAAGCCCCTTTCTTCCCCATTTTGATGAAATGTCTACGTGCCTAAATGCATTGAGTTGTGTAAATAAAGTGGCCAGTAAGAATACATTATGAGCTGTTTATAAGACGTTTACATGTGTTTTATCAATCGATTCCTCATAAATAAGCAGCACTTGACACTACAAATACAATCTGCCTCTGATACAGTAGTATGTACTGCAGTTCACCGCTCTCACAGCCCTTAAAACACACATTCGCTCTCCTCCCCAAAGAAACACACAGAAAGTGAATGGCTTGTTCAAACTGGACGTGGTCATTGATCTTGGCTTTGGTTTGATCAAGAGCTCTTGGGTTTTCCGGAACAATAGAAGCGTGAAGCAGCTTCAGACAGAGGCTCATTGTGGATCTTCTGCGCACTGAAAGAGCCTGTGTTTCTGTGCTCGTATTCTTCATTCTTCAGTCTGGGCGAAACATGAGCGCTGCGCTGGGCTGGACGGACACCATCAGGGTCAGTTTGTGCAGAGAGAGGGTCCTTTCTGAATGATGGCCATTATTCTTACTGAAGAAGCTCTTTGTCGGGATGTGGAAACATGATCAGAATAGATCTTATGTTCTTGCGTTGACTGAAGTGGGTGGTGATATTGTAAAGCTTTCCTTGTTTGTTTGAGTGTGTGTGTGTGTGTGTGTGTGTGTGTGTGTGTTTATGATATTGAGCAGAAATGTTTTATTATTTTTTTAATCAGATACTTGAATGAGCAAGTACATGGCATATGAAATATATAGTACAATATAGAATTGAATTGGAATATAGAACCAGAATAATAATGAAAGTGTGAGGAAAACTGCAGCGACTGTGAGTCATGAATGAGGCTGATGAAAAACACACTCGCTTGAAGTGATGATTAGAAGTGATAACTTTAACATTTATTATATTTTATTTTTCGGTTTTGTTTGTTTTATTTAAAACATGCTGATGAAAAATATGCTCATTGGAAGTGATAAATTTAACATTTTATTTTGATAAAAACCGAATAAGAATATATTAATAATAATAAAAAAATTCATTTGCACATTTGTGTATATGTGCGTGTAATACAGAGAAAAAAACGTACTGACTTGAAGTTCTTAATCTCTTCAATCTCTTTTATTTTATTATACTTTGTTTTATATTTTATTTTACATTTTTATTTGTTTTATTTCATTTTAATAAATTTTTTTAAACATAATCAGAATGGATCTTTATGTTAAATTTTTTTTGTTTAATTTATTTAATTTTATTTTATTTAAAGTTTTTTTTGTTTGTTTTTCTGTTTTTATGATATTGAGCAAAATGTAAAGAAACTATAGAGATTGTGAGTCATGAATGAGGCTGATGAAAAATGCACTCGTTTGAAGTGATGATCGTAGAAGTCCGAATTTTTAGCCTCTCTTTTCATTTCTTTATATTTTAAATATTTCCTAAATTAAGTTTAAAAGAGCAAGAAGTTTTCACAGTATGTCTGATAATATTTTTTCTTCAGGAGAAAGTCTTATTTGTTTTATTTCAGCTAGAATAAAAGTAGTTTTTAGATAAAAAAAAGAACATTTAAGGTCAAAATTATTAGCCCCTTCAAGCTTTTTTTTTAATAGTCTACAGAACAAACCATCGTTATACACTAACTTGCCTAATTACCCTAACCTGCCTAGTTAACCTACTTATAGTATATATATATATATATAGGGGGGGCTTATTAGTGGATGCCAGTTTACTGTATATCAGCTGATCTCCTGCTATTGTGAATGCAGTCGGACTTTCACTGCTCCTTCACAGTGGATCATGAAAGCACTGATTATTCTGCTGAAACAGAGAGAGAGAGAGAGAGAGAGAGATGGAGGTGTGTGCGTGTGCGTGTGTGCGTGTTTGTGTGTGTGTGTAGAGCAGTGGGCGAGTGACTCAGGACGGGGCATCTGCTCCTGCTGGCACAAACCTGCTCTTCATGGACATGTTATCAGACTGACGTACAGGAATGCTGCAGGAGAGTGTGTGTTTGTATTCGTGTTTGAGTGCTTGTGTTTGTGTGTGTGTGATTGTTTTTATGTATGTGTGCGTTTGAGTGCTTGTGTGTTTGTATGCGTGTTTTGTGTTTGTTTGTGTGTGTGTGTGTGTGTGCGTTTGAGTTTGAGTGCTTGAGTGTTTGTTTGGGTGCGTGTATGTGTGTTCATGTGCCTGTGTGTGTGGGTGTGTTTGTTTGTGTGCGAGTGTGCATTTGGGTGTGTTTGTTAGTGTGTATGTGTGTGTTTGTGTGCGTGTGTTTATTTGTGTGTATGTTTGTGCTTTTGTGTTTTGTGTGTGTGTGTGTGTATGTTTGTTTGGGTGTGTGTATGCATGTTTGTGTGCTTGTGTGAGTGAGTGTGTTCTTGTGAGTGTGTTTGTGAGTGTGTGTGTGTGTCTGCGTGTGTGTGTGTGTGTGTGTGTGTGTTTGTGTTTTTGTGCTTTGTGTGTGTGTGTGTTTGTGTGTGCAAATGTGTTTGTGTAATTGCGTGCGTGTGCTTGTGTGTGTGTGTGTGTTTGTTTGGGTGTGTTTGTTAGTGTGTATGTGTGTGTGTTTATTTGTGTGTATGTTTGTGTTTTTGTGTTTTGTGTGCGTGTGTTTGTTTGGGTGTGTGTATGCATGTTTGTGTGCTTGTGTGAGTTTATGTGTGTGTGTGCGTGCGTGTGTTTTTCTGTGTGCGTGTGTTTATTTGTGCCTGTAAGTTTGTGTTTTTTGTGTGAGTGAGTGTGTTCTTGTGAGTGTGTTTGTGAGTGTACGTGTGTCTGTGTGTATTTGTGTTTTTGTACTTTGTGTGTGTGTGTGTGTGTGTGTGTGTGTTTGCGTGTGTAAATGTGTTTGTGTGTTTGCGTGCGTGTGCTTGTGTGTGTTTGTTTGGGTGTGTATGCATGTTTGTGTGTTTTTTGTGTAAAAGCATCTGTTTGTGTGTGTGCCTGTGTTTTTGTTTGTTTGTGTGTGGTTGTTTGTGTGTATGAATGTTTGTATGTGGACGATTGTTTATTTGTGTATGTGTGTGAGTATATGTGCACTATGTATACCCGTGTGAGTCTGTGACTGAGCACCAGAGGCATGAGGACAGTGAGTTGAGGGAAAAGAGAAAAGACTTGAGTGAATTAAAGTGCGATTTAGACAGAAAGAGGGTGCCAGGTCAGCAACAGGGCAGTAATAAAATGTTAATCACTCTCGTGCTTACCACTATGAGGAAGCTGACATTGAGACATTAAAAAGCTGCTCTACACTCCATTAGCCAGCACTGCTGCATCTGCTCACATCACAACCAATCACAAAGGCCTGTCTGCATATCTACACAATGCAGAAACGATTTTGTTCATTGCTGTACAAAATGACTGAGCACAAACTTCACTACAACAATGTTTTGGGTTTGTTTTGTGGGGATGCCAGGGTATTGTGAAGCTGTTGCTGCAATATTTAAGTAGATATGTGCTCACTAGGCTTCTCAGGGATGCGTTTCTGAAAACCATCGTTAGCCAACTTAGATCTTAAGTTCCTTTGTGAAAAACATAGTTTATTCATGAAGAAAGCTATAGGTGACCTATTATTTAAAAGCGGAATTTACGCTACCTCTCCAAAGCTTGTGAAAACAAAGAATATATAGCATAGGTTAATGTTTTTTAATTTATAGTAGGTTATTTATTAAGACATAAATCTGTACTGTATATGACATTTATAAAATAGAAAATATCCTACTTAATAATAATAATGAATTAATAATACATTAATAATACTAAGAATAACAATAAATAATAATAATAACAAAAATAAATTATTAAAAATAAATAAATAATAAAACAACAAAAACAATAATAATAAATTAATAATAATAATAATAATAATAATAATAATAATAATAATATAATAATAATATAATAAATTAATAATAATAATAATAAATATAATAAATTAATAATAATGATAATAATAATAATAAATATAATAAATTAATAAGTTAACAATAACAACAACAACAACAATAATGAATTATTAATAATAACAACGACAACAACAACAACAATAATAATAAATTAACAACAACAACAACAATAATAATGATAATAATACTTGAATTGACATATTTCATTAGTTTTTTCAGCCTGTACAGTAGTTTTTTCATAGTTTTTTTCAGCCTGTACGTTTTTTAACAATTAATAAAAAAATTATAATAACAATAAATAATAAGTAAAAAAATTAACAATAATAAATGAACAATAATAATATTTATAAACATTAATAGCAATAATAAAATTAATAATAATAATACTAAATTAACAATAATAATATTAACACATTAATAATAATAATAAATTAACAATAATAATATTAACACATTAATAACAACAACAACAACAACAACAACAACAATAATAAATTAATAATAATAATAATAATAATAATAATAATAATAATAATAATAATAATAATAATAATAATAATATTAATAATACTAATAATTAATAAAATAATAATAATTTATTATTATTATTATTATTATTATAAAATAATAATTAATTATTATTACTATTATTATTATTATTATTATTATTATTATTAATTTATTAGTTATAATAAGTTATTATTATTAATATTAATCACATTGCTGCTGCGATGGGGGAAGGGCGGAGGATCGCGATACCGGCTCAGTATCATGATGTCTATTGGTCATCGGCAATGGACGATGGCATGGTCTATCGACCCAACCCTAATGGGTACTGGCTAGACGTTAAGATGTTCTTGTTGTTGCTAGGCTATTTTGAATAGTTGCTATGCCATGCTACACTCCTTTAGTCAGTACTGTTGTATCAGTTTCCATCAGAACAAATAAAAAGGTGTGCATTAAAAACAAATATGCAAAACAAAGAAATCTTTCATTTGCTGCAGAAAATGTGAGAGCACAACGTCTCAGCCACGACTGAAATGACTCTGAGCATTTATTAATAGTAAATCATTTTTATAAAGCCCGATGTCTACAATACTCCACGGCATTTAAGCTGCTAATAAAACAAAGATGGAGGGATGCCAGTTTAATCATTTTATCATATCACTCCGCCAGAATCCTGCTACATCAGTGTGCATGTGCCAGATCTATTCCTCCCTCACGCTCACAGCCACGGCAAGACACGCAGGTCACAACAACACATCACACTACAGAGCAAGTCCAAAGTCTAACCTCTGCTGTGTGTGTGTGTGTGTGTGTGTGTGTGTGTGTGTGGTAAGTGTGTGTATGTGCGAGTATGTGTATGTATGTTTGTGTGTGTATGTGTGTGTATGCTTGTGAGTGTGTGTGTTTGTTTGTTGTTTCTTTGTGTGTGTGTCTATATGTGTGTGATTGTTTGTTTGTGTGTATGTGCATGCGTGTATGTTTTTGAGTGTGTATGCAAGTTTGTGTGTGTGTGTGTGTCTGTTAGTTTGTATGCATTTTTGAGTCAGTTTTTTGTTTGTGTGTGTGTAATTGTATGTGTTGTTTTGTATGTGTGTGTGTGTTTGTTTGCTTGTGTGTGTGTGTGGTTGTATGTGTTGTTTTGTTTGTGTGTGTGTATGCATGTTTATGTGTGTGTGCGTATGTGTGTATGTTTGTGAGTGTGTGTGTTTGTTGTTTCTTTGTGTGTGTTTGTTTGTTTGTTTGTCTGTTTGTTTTCTGTGTGTATGTGTGTGTGTGTGTGTGTGTGTGTCCTGTTTCAGAAGTGTCAAAGTGATTCTCTCACAGTCCAAGGTATTTCAGAGAACCGTCAGCACACATACTGAATTCCATCACAATGGACATTTCAATAACAGCACCTGTTCACCCATCCTGCCTGCCACAAACAATATTCCCCACTAATTCCAGTCTGCAGGGATCATGCAGAAACACTAGAATATGCTGCCGGCAAACACCAAATGGGTTTTTCTCCTCTTTATTTCATCTCCCTTTTCCAACAGGCAGCGGCCAATGAGAATATAGAGGCACAGTCGGGGGGCGACGGAGACCGAAAGAACCGTAGCTCAAGAAGAAAGCTCCATCCATCATTGGGCGTCACATCATATCCTTTGACATGCTATTTGCACTTGGCCCGAGACGGCCTGCTCTGATTCACAGAACATAACTACCTCTTTGACCCAAAGAAAACGTCTTTTTCATTCTCTTCCCTCTACTTAAACCTCAGTGCTGTAAACAGTGGACACGCCAAAATGTGTGTGCAATTTGTTCCAGACAAGGAGCCTGAATCACTTGAACTGGGACCATTAATGTTTAGTGGAGAGCAAACATCTCGGCAGCTATACAGAATTTTTTCCAACACATTTCTAAACATATAAGTCCCTTAGTCTCTTTATTAATCAGGGGTCGCCACGGTGGAATGAACCACCAACTTATTCAGCATATGTTTTTACGCAGAGGATGCCCTTCCAGCTGCAACCCATCACCGGGAAACACCCATACACCCTCAACATAATATTTTTAGTAACTAATTTCTGACAACTGATTTATTTTTATATTTGCCATGATGACAGCACATAATATTTTACTAAATATTTTTCAGGATATTAGTATTCAGCTTACAGTGACATTTAAAGTTAGCAAAGGATCAAACTTATGTTTACTTTTTTAATGCTAAGACATTTAATTTAAAATATAAATGTATATTTTCCTGCCAGGGTCGCTTATTAAACACTTCCTCGCCTGAACTTGCCATGAGAAATAAAAAAAAAAAGAAAATAAAAGCACATAACCTTTAAAAATGATGACAAATATATGACAGAGGTTTGTGATACAACAATTACAGTGAAGCATTAATTAAATCCTTATTTTCCATGCAGTGCAACAAATCATCCACCTGCACAGTTGAGTAGAGTTAACTGTGATGTTTTTTTGTTGTTTTTTTTCACAAACGAATCACTCCCTCCGTTAGAATAAGAAATGAAAGCAGGAGAGGGGGTGTGTTTCAGGACACGGATTGGATAAAATGTAACAGGTAGGGAGGATAATACATTACCATGCACACAAACACACACACTTTGTCGCACAATGCCCGTGCGATCACTTATCAATAGATATAGAAAAGTGATGTAAAATTATAATTTTCATAATTAAAAAAAAATATATTTGCACACTGACCAATGGGAAAACTCTCAATCATAGATATATGTATATATATGAGTGTATATCTCTGGCTATAGATGGCCAGACCTCCACTGCACCTTGGTCCCGCATTCATTTCAAAGGAGTGCTACCCTGTACTAAAATGGTGGCTCTATTGACACATTCCTTCCAATAGACAACAACAGGGTGTAAATACCTAATGTAAATATCTATGGGGTAATTACTAGGGCCAGACGGAATCGGCTGATGTTTTTTGCTATTTCTGCGGAGAATTTTAGTAAAAATCTACGGATTTCTGTGGAATTGTTTTGGGAGTATCATGACTAAAACCTTTATATGTGAAATTAAAATATCTTTTTAACTTTTATTTAATGTTTAAAATGCAAATCCAATTAGATTCACTTTATTTGGTAAACAAAGCAAGTCTCTCATATAATATCTCTACTAAAAGACAGAAAATATTACTGTACAAACTGCATTGTACATAAACCAGATAAAGATTTTCATTTCAGTCATTAATATTACTGTAATTATTTTAAAAACTGAATAAATATAGATTTACACACATTTACTTAAGTAAATAAACAGAATTAATGATGGGCTAAAAATCTGCGGAAATCTGCGCGCGCAGAATCCGTGTGGGCCTAGTAATTAGGCAAATCATAGGCGATGGTTCGTTCTGTAGACAATCAGAGAAAAAAATATTGCTTAAGGGGACTAATAATATCGACCTTAAAATGGCTTTAAAAACTGTTTTAAATCTAGCTGAAATAAAAACAAATAAGGCTTTCTCCAGAAGAAAAATATTATAGGAAATACTGCGAAAATTCCTTGCTGTGTTAAACATCATTTGGGAATTATTTGAAAGAGAAAATAAAAAACAGGAGGGCTAACTAGGACCATTAATGTTGAGTGGAGAGCAAACATCTTGGAAGGTCATGAGAGGAGTGGGAAAAAAAAGGCCAAAGTGTAAAACATGGCTGACATTGGAATTCAGATCTGTCAGAGCTGTTCTGACATATTTAGCTGAGCTGCGGTACATTTTCATATGTTGGACTTGAAGCGTGAAATGTAAGTGCTCTGTAAGAATGGTTTTAACACTCAAACGCGGGTTGCCAGGGTTCACTTGTCATCCGACTTAAAAAGAATTCCCAGAATTCACTGAGAGCTGACGAGCTACTGCTGGGAAATAGAAGTCAATGGAAGTCACTGTAGATCTTTCGCTATCAAGAGACGGATCACAAGAGATTGACTATCTTCACGTATACATCGAACAGCCGGCAAGTAAAAATCACTTTGGTTTATAATACAGATTTTCAATGCTAATCTTTCCAGACTGATCTGCCATAAGCTCTCCGGCTGTTAAGCCAAGTTACAGTTATTGCTTCTGCAGAACCTACAAATCACTGATTCACATTTATTACTCTTTTTTTCTTGTAGAAATTTGTGACAAATTGTAATATTCTTAGCAGATTGTAGCAAAGACCTTCTGCAATCACTTGACAAACCTCCTAGTTTCATGATTCCACGATCGCTGATTCCAACGCAAAATCCAAAAAAGTCTATATTTTTTGTGATCCTTCAAAACTCTTAATTCAAACGCAAAATAATTGCAAAAAATACATAAAACATCGGATTCCAAACCATATAATCACATTATATTTATTTCAGTTTGCAATGAATTGTTTTACATGACTTATATACGTTGCATTCGCAGCACACGGGATGTAATTGAGTGTCTCTCGAAAGATTGAGTGATTGAGTGTTGAGTGATCGGCGTAACTTCTGAAATGCTAGCTGGCAGTAGGTTTTTAGGTTCCTCTGCGTTGAGTTTTTTTTTTTTTTTTTTTTGCTTTGCAGTTGCGAAGATGATTTAGTTGCTAAGTGGTCGCTAGGGTGTTAAAAATATCATGTCCACTAAACTGCATTTATTTGATCAAAAACAAAGTAAAAAGCAGTAACATTGTAAAATGTTTAAATAAATCAACCTTAAGTGTCACGTTACAGAAATATTATTATTATTATTATTGCTGTTGTTTTTGTTCTGCTTCTTCTTATTATTAGTATTATACCTGTTATTATTGTTATTATTATACGCATTATTATTATTATTTTGATTATTATTATTACTGTTATTATTATACTTATTATTATTATAATTATTGTTGTTGTTGTTGTTGTTGTTGTTATTATTATTATTATTATTATTATTATACTTCTTGTTGTTATTATTATTAATCATTCATTCATTTTTTTTTCCGGCTTAGTCCCCTTATTAATCGGGGTCGCTACAGCAGAATGAACCACCAACTTATCCACGTTTTGTGCAGCAGATGCCCTTCCAGTTGAAACCCATCACTGGGAAACACCCACTCACTCTCATTCACACACATACACTACGGACAATTTAGCTGACCCAATTCACTTATATTGCATGTCTTTGGACTGTGGGGGAAACCGGAGCACCCGGAGGAACATGCAAACTCCACACAGAAATGCCAACCTTCTTGCTGTGAGGCGACAGCGCTACCCACTGTGCCACCACGCCATCAATTATTATTATTATTATTATTATTATTATTATTATTATTATTATTATTATTATTATTATTATTATTATTTACTTTTACCATTTGTCTGACATGGCTATAATGTTCAAAATTATTTACAGAACTGTACAAAAATCATTGTCCCCAACAAAAGACATTGCTGAGTGACTTTTTACACTTCATGGTTCAAATTTTAATTTGAAATCCGCAACGAGAGAAAAACTTCAAATGAATGTGAAAAATAATACCTGAACAGAGTCAGGCGAAATAAAAGGTGGGTCATTAATGTGTGCTATTAGCAGTCAGTGCATCAGATTACTGCTTATTTGCATTAAAATAGACTATTTTCAAGTCGACAGGGTCGCCGCCGCTCACGGTGCCTCAAATCACCAGCTCTCATTGAAAATGAATGACTTCCAGTTGCTTTGTCTCTGTCAGCGTGAATATGGGCATCTCGACTAAAATGAAAGCTCATAAATGACTGATTTGAACACAGCAACTCTGTTAATGTTCATTTCTTGCAGCACAACAAAACACATCAAGTTCAAACGCAACGAAAATAGTACACATGAGTAATTCTGTTCATCTGTTTGTGAGCAGCTCATGGTTAATTCTAACCATCTCTGACATTAGTAGAACCTCTGATCTTATTTTATTTATTAATTTAATGCATTTTCCCCATTTCCACTTTAGAAAATTTATTTTTTTTAAAACACGATGTCAGTTAAGGTTAAAATAAGTGTTGCCAAATATAAACCAATACAAATTTACTCACACTTAAATTGTTCTAAACATCCATGATTTTCATTCTTCTGTTAAACACAAAACTGATATTCTGAAGCATGTTAGAAACCAGCAGCCATCGACTGTAACGCTTGAATGAGTACTAGAAGGATCCAAGGTGCAAGTGATAATACTATATTGACACACTCAATATAGCATGAAAACAAGTAAAACAGAAAATAAACAAACAAAGATCAGGTATCCCATTAAAACAGGGATCGGGGGAAAAACGGACAGGAACTGAGTAGCTCTGGGTGTCAGATGGTTCTCCACAGCAGCCCTGAACACAGACAGAGAGCATATCAAAATAACAACGAACTGACACGAGACAAGAGATGTGCTGTCCAAATATAGCCGAAATAACGAGTCGCAGCTGGTAGGCTAATCAGGACAGCCGGACTCCACAAAGCACGTGACCAAACACTGACGTAACAGACACACGTGGAACACCAAAACAAAACAAAACCATGTGACCAACAGACACTCAGAAGTGCGCACACACCTACAACCGTGACATCGACATCAATATCATCAAAACAATACATGTAGATTTTGTTTATTTCAAATTTGTTAAACTTCCTTGCTTTCTGCAAAACTCAATATAAAGTTGTTGCAGTGAAATTCTGAACAGCTGGGAAAATAAGTATTGAACACATAATTTTGGAGGAATTTATTTGGGAATAACATTTCTAAAGGAGCTGTTGATTTGGAATTGAACCAGATTTTGGTAAAAACTCAAACAATGCAAACATCAAAATAAAACAAGACAAAAACAAATCTGAAAAATGAGTTATGTGTAATAACAATAAAATGACAGAAGGAGAAAGTGTATCCAGTGTATCCAACGTCACTAATTATGCTACCTAAATGAAGAAAACAAATACAAAAAGTGGCGGTCACACACTTACCTAATGAATCTAAACATTCAGTTAACTACAGGCTAAATGTATGTCGCAAAAATGGAGTTTGCTGTGGTAGGAAAAGCCACTGTAGGCTCTTTTTTCTTATGAAATAAATTACCTGTGCCTCATGTGAAGTTTAATCTTCACATAATCTGTTAAAACAAAATCACATGACTTTTTTGATGCGCTTGATGAATTTTATTCACTCACAACAGTTCTGGAGGTAATAATACTAAACCACTTTGATGACAGACTTTGGCTGAGGGATTTAAGAATGACTAAAACAACATGTTTTACAATGTGGTCGATCTACTGGTTTCACATTATGCCCATTTTTATCATCACATAATCTGTTAAAACAAAATGACATACATTTCTGATACGCATGCTGCATTTTATTCTATATATTTGTTAGTAGTTTATGTGCAATCTTTATTATTAGATTAAAAGTTTATCCTAGCCAGTTGTGCACATTTCAAAATGTATGCAAAATGGAGTTTGGAATCATGAAAAATGGAGTTTGCTGTGGTAGGAGAAGCCACTGTGGGCTTTTATTTCTTATAAATTAATTGACTCGGAAGACGAAACGCAATGAACGCACAGTGGCTTTTAGAGGCATGAGACGCTCAAGACCGTTCTGGAGGTAATAATATTGAACCACTTTGATGACAGACTTGGGGGACAGACCGAGGGATTTTAGAATGACTAAAACAACAACATGTTTTACAATGTTGTTGATCTACTGATTTCCCATTATGTCCATGTTTATCATCATATAATCAATTAAAACAAAATCACATGATTTATTCAATAAATGTGTTCATAGTTTATGCACAATTTTTATTATCAGCTAAAAAAATGTCTCCTAGCCAATTTTGCCCATTTTTGAAATGTATGTATGTTTCAATTAATCAATACTTTTAATGCGATTTTCAAAAGTATGCATTAAATAGGTGGAAGAGAAAATAGATAATGGCTGTTGTTTTCCAACATTCTTCTGTGTAGTGTCTCTATAGTGTAGTGTAGTATATTTGTGTTAGTTACGATTTAAAAAAGGTGTCTAGGGGAAAAAAAAACACATAATTTCATAAAAAATAAAGTGGATGGATAGAAATGAAGAAGAAGAAGATAATAAATTAGTTCAATTTGTTTATTTTCAATGGGAATCAGTAATTCCAGCAAATGATTACACGTGTGGGAGCTATGTACAATGTGGCAAAAAGGAAAACAAAATGTACAAACTAACTAAAAAGGAAAAGCAACAAGAGTGGTGCCAAAGCAAAGAAATAAGCAAATAATAGAACCCCAGACTTACTAAAGAAAATAAAAATATGAAAAGGAAACCAAAGTCATCGGTGTATTTGATGCCAATAAATGTGCTACCAAATAAAGTAAACATAAATACAAAAATCTGCACTCACACGCTTACCTAGCGAATATAAACATTCAGTCAACTATAGGCAGAGTTTGCTGAGGTAGAAGCCACTGTGGGCCTTTATTTCCTAGAGATGAAATGATTCAGAAGACGAAACGCAATAAATGCATGATGGCTTCTGGAGATGTGAGACGCTCAAGACAGTTCTGGAGGTAATAATATTGAGCCACTTTGATGACAGGGATTTTAGAAAGACCAAAACAACATTTCAAATATTTTACAATGTGGTCGATCCACTGGTTTCCCATTAATGCCATTCCATTACACCCATTTTATTCTTCACGTGATCTGTTAAAACAAAATCAAATGACTTTTCTGATACGCTTGCTGAAATTTATTCTATATATTTGTTAGTAGTTTATGTGCACTTTTTACTATTAGATAAAACGTTTATTCTAGTCAATTGTTCACATTTTCGAAATGTATGCATAATGGAGTTTGAAATCAAGTTTGCTGTGGTAGGAGAAGCCACTGTGGGCCTTCATTTCTGATGAATTAATTGACTCAGAAGACAAAACGCAATGAACACACGATGGCTTTTGGAGGCATGAGATGCTCAAGACCGTTCTGGAGGTAATAATACTGAACCAATTTGATGACAGACTTTGGCTGAGGGATTTTAAAATGACTAAAACAACATGTTTTACAATGTGGTCGATCTACTGGTTTCACATTATGCCCATATTTATCATCACGTAATCTGTTAAAACAAAATCACATACATTTTTTTAATGCACATGCTGCATTTTATTCGACATATTTGTTGGTAGTTTAAATTAATCTTTATTATTAGATAAAAAGTTTATCCTAGTCAATTGTTCACATTTCGAAATGTATGCATATCTTGCCATTTCCATTAAGCATCTTTTTATGTGATATTTCAAAACGTAATAAAAAAGATGGACGAAAACATATCTAATGGCTTTTGTTTTATAACATTCTTCAGTGAATCTCTTTTGTGTTCAACAGAAGAATGGTTTGGAACAAGTCTAAATCTCTTTAATTCCAAACAGTGCAATCTTTAGCCAAGCAATGTTAATGTTATCAGCAATTGTTATCCATTCGAAACACAAAAAAGAAATCAAGATTGTCCATCTGCTGTCCTAAAATAAACTGAAGATTGTCCATCTGCTGTGGTCGCAGTGCATCAGTCTTTCTGCCTCAATGCTGTCGTAATGTCACAGTGTGTAAAGTTCATCTCCTGCCAGTCCATGACTTTCTCCCTGTGGTCGTTCAGTTGACAAGCGGCAGATATTTTGTGCCCGAACGAGTGTCCATCAGTGGCATTTACAGGACCCGGTGCGAGGCGTTTCGCTGGCTCTGAACTGTACTTGTGACTCAGCTTCACATGAGAGACAATGATGTGTTATAATCAGCTAGATTTTTAATGCTTAATGTCTGTCGCAAAACTTCAGAGCTGTCGTTGAGATGAAATGAGTCAGAATGAGTGTTGATTAAATTTGAATCAAGCCGCGTGAGTCAGGAGTCCATTATGATCATCTGCGACTCCAGCGGCGGGCTCTTTTTTTTTCTTCCTCTCAAATATGGCAATGTGTCAGACATTTTGACACTTTTAAACAGCCGATTGGCAATTTACGCTGCCTTGTAAAATATGTAGTTTTGACCAAAAAAATAAAGGAGCGTTTGGATTCAAGATGGACAGTGAGCAATATATACAGACAAATATTTCCCAAATGATGTTTGACAGAGCAAAGAATTTTTCACAGTATTTCCTACAATATTTTTCTTCTAGATAAAGTCTTATTTGTTTTGTTTTGGCTAGAATAAAAGTAGTTTTCAATTATTTAAAGATCATTTTAAGGTCAATATTATTAGCCCCCTAAGGCAATACCATAGTTATAAAATGACTTGCCTAATTACCTTAACTTGCCTAAATAACCTAATTACCCTATTTAAGCCTTTAAATGTCACTTTAATCTGAATACTAGTCTTGAAAATTTGTAATATGTAAAATACTGTCATGATGGCAAAGATAAAAGAAATCTGTTATTAGAAATTCTGACTTCAACTGTATCTTTTATAACTGTGGCAGTATATGGGCAGTACATCGAGTCAAGTCCAAGTCAAGTCAAGCGTGATTGTCATTCCGCTACAGTATATGTGTGGACACAAAGTGGAATGTAATGTCGTGTCTCGGAGGACTATGGTGCTACATAAATAAGCATAAGCATAAAAATGAACTACATTGTACACTGAAAAAAGTGTTGCATGCAAAACTGTTGCAAACAATTTATTTGTGTTGAATTTAAACAAACAAATTAAATTGAGCAATGTTCAACTTAATTTGTTTGTTTAAATTCAACACAAATAAATTGTTTACAACCACTTAACGTAAAAAAAATTTAGTAAATCCAAGGAATCATCTTTGAACAATTTTTTTCAGTGTATGTAAGAGCAACTTTTAAAACGCATACATAGCTAACATTGCTGGAGTGGCAATCTGGCTATACATGTTCTATAAATAGTTAATTATACACATAACACATGACAGATTATACACGTGCTTTTACATAAGACAGAATATTATTGTGCAAGATATGGTGCGAAAGAGGTATTTCAGGCTAAGAAGAAGCAAGTAGTGCAATATGATTTATGGTACATTCACGTAAACTTTGTGTTCTTTATTAAATACTTGTAAGGTGGAGTTTAGGAAAAGTGTCTGGAGGATTTAGAGAGAAAAGTGTTTCTACAGGTGGATTGTCAAGCCCACTCACCTGTGTGAAGCACACTCAATAATGCACAATGTTTTGTCTGGTAGATATTGTCAGGTGCAAATGTCTGGGAAGGTGTCAAAATTTACTTTTCACAGTTTCAAATCCTCGAACAAATTTAATATATTAGTCAAAGATAATCAGTGATGGGAATAACGGTGCTATAAGTAAACGGAGTTACTAACAGTGATACTTTATTCAGTAATGAGTAATCAAATGAATTTCTGTTTCCCCTGTTATGACACTGTTACCTTTACTGACAGTAAAATGTGCATTACTATAATTGAGAAACACTGAAGCATTGGGCGATGCAGTGGCACAGTAGGTAGTGCTGTCGCCTCATAACAAGAAGGTCGCTGGCTCGAGCCTTGGCTGGGTCATTTGGCGTTCTGTGTGGAGTTCTGTGTTCCTCTGTGTGCTCCGGTATCCCCTACAGTCTAAAGACATGCGGTACAGATGAATTGGGTAAGCTAAAATTGTCCCATAGTGTATGTGTGTGAATGAGAGTGTATGGATGTTTCCCAGGGATGGGTTGCAGCTGGAAAGGGCATCCGCTGCGTAAAATATGTGCTGGATAAGTTGGCGGTTCATTCCGCTGTGGCGACCTTGGATTAATAAAGGGACTTAGCCGAAAAGAATGAATGAATGAGAACACTGAAGCAGTTTTCATGCGAGCAGCCTCTCTCTCAGTCATAGTACCTCTCTTTCTCAAGGGTGTGTGTGTCTTCGGGGCTGGTACAGGACAACCAGCGATGAAAATTAGTGTCCGTGAATGTGGTGTAACTGAGAATGTGATGATTGGCTTAAAAAGACTACATTTCCATCATTTGCCAATCAGAGGCAGAGTAGGGCGGGTGTTCACACACAAGCACACGCACAGTCAGTGGTACACACACACATACTTTTCTCTCATTGAGGTGAAAGGCAAGAATGTTTATGTATGGTGCAACGTATGCCCAGAAAAGAGTCTCTCTGTGTCGCTGACAAGTAATTCTAATCTGATGAAGCCCTTCATGTCGTCACATGCCGCCAAAAAATTAGTGGCTACGCAGGTGATAACGTGAACTCTGCTACTAAAGGAGACGAAGCCACGACGTCAAAGAAAATAAAACATGATTTTTCTCCACCGCAAACTCTTATTACTCAGACAGAATTAAACTTAATAATATCTAGATACATAGTTGAGGACATGCTACCTCTTACATTGCCCCACAACAACATTAAAAAAGTGTAGATTAGTGTACACTGCTTTACATTTCTTTAATAGTCATTTGACAAATTAGATTTTATTTTAAAGTAAAGCGATAGTTACTCTTCCTGGTAATTAGTTACTTTTATAATTGTGTAACTCAGTTACTAACTCAGTTACTATTTGTGATAAGTAACTAGTAACTATAACTAATTACTTTTTTAAATAAACGTGCCCAACACTGAAGATAACATAAGTAAACACATCATGCACTTTTGAAATGAAGGTTTTTTTAATATGGAAGAACAAAATACAAAATTACATCCAGCAAGTCAACTTCAGAATGGCTGAAGAAAAACAAAATGAAGGCTTTGAAGTGGACTAGTCAAAGTCCTGACCTGAATCCAACTGAGAACTCTTTAATGTGGCTAAATTAGTTTTGTATTTTGTAATACCTTCTTTTCAAAACTGCATGATGGGTTTACTTGTGTTATCTCTGATTTTTATTTACATTTGTTTCATTATTTAAAACAACAAGGGCACCTATTTTACCCTTTTTTAAGATTTAAGATAAGTCTCCAGAATGTGTCTGTAAAGTTTCATCTTAAAACACCCGTCAGATTATTTATTAGAGCTTTCAGAATATTAGAATCCTCTACTCTAAACATAATGTAGCTGTTTTAGTGGCCTGTGCCTTTAATGCTAGTTCTCCTCGCCCACAGTTCCCACGTGCCTGTCAGAGTGTGCCTCAATCTCCAGCTCCATCAGATAAATAGCACAGTGACAGACATGAAGGAAGCAGATCTCACGTAACATTTGTGAGAAATACTACAGTAAGAACCAATGAGTATTTGATGTATTTCTTAATATCCACTGCTGTATGGATATCCGTTATGTTAATGTACAAAATAAACCTGATTTAATGTCCACAAACCAGGATTGAAGTGTCTTCTTTTATAATTGTACTGACATGCGGCTGTGGTGATAAAGACAGTAAAATCATTGTAATTCATCAACATGCACTGTTTTAAACTTGTAAAACGCATTCTTGATCACATCTGATGATGAATGATGATCACAGAGAGCTGAACAGATCTTTTAATCCCAGTTGCTTTGCACACATCTTGTCTTGTTGATATGATTATATGCGTTACTACTGAGATATGTTAATACGTGGCTGTCAATCAAAATCGGTGGGCGGGGAAACCACTCCTACGTTACATTGCTGTCAGCCCCAAAATGGGAGGAATTTGGATCCTTTTTTTACGTCAGGAAATTTTAAAAAAGAGACTTTTTGTTTTTATATCACACCAATATGACTGTGGACACACACAGTTCTGTCCAAACGACTTCAAAAAGATTCTTTTCATCACAGGTGCCCTTTAAAGTGTGACAAACCGGTAAAGAAATAAGAAAATAGTAGGGGGTAAACCCTTTTTTTAAACCACTAAACACACACAGCGAGACAATTAGCCAGAATTTCACATTGTAAACTCAGTATTGCACGATAGTAACTTAGAATTGCAAAAATATTGTCTGAATTATGCAATGTAAACACTGAATTTAGACTCCTTCTAATAATTGTGAGATAAAAAAGACAATTCTAAGCAAGAAAGCTCAGAATCCTTAGTGTTAACTCAAAATTGCAAAATATAAACTAGAAATTATGAAAAAAAAATCTGAATTGTGAGATTAAGAATTTAAAATGACTCCTTTTCTATATATTTTATTACGTAGAAGACACAAGCATCATCACCCGAAGACAAAACAACAACAACAACAAAAATATGAACTTGGGTCTATTTTTGGATGGACTGTGCTGTTAGTCCACACTCCGCCTGAAGCTGAGAATTTATTTAAAGAAAGAAAAGCTGACTGTGGCAAACAGGTGCATCTAAATGATGTTGACCAGCACAACACAAAAACTAAAAACACACACACCGGCACCCAAAATAACCTAACGCACACCTTCTCAGACTGATGTCGTCATTTTCCTCACAAACCTCTCGGCTGTTTCCATCCAATTACCAGTGGGCAGAAATAGCCTAATTCTGTGACCTGTCCTGGCTGGGGCTTTGTCAATGCGGGCACATCGGCTGGAAATCGGGTCATTAAATTTGAGGAGAAAGCCCCAGCGGACGCGCAAACATCAGTCTAAACCACATGACTGTCAATCAGAGAGAGCAAAAAAATTATAAAAATAAATCACAGACTGCCATAAAGGAACAGCGGCATGAGGTGTGGGTTATTCACATTCACGATAAGCACCTGATGCTGCATTCAGCCTCTAGACGTGCAGTGGAAACACACTTCTGGATGACTTTTGTTTTCATTCATTCATTTTCCTTCGGCTTAGTTCCTTATGTATCTGGGGTCGCCACAGCAGAATGATTCACAAACTTTTCCAGCATACTGTATGTTTTATGCAGTGGATGCCCTTATAGCTGCAACCCATTACTGGGAAATACCAATACACTCTTACATTCACACACACATTTATTCACTATGGTCATTTTAGTTTATTCAATTCTCTTATAGCGCATGTGTTTGGACTATGGCGGAAACCCACGCCAATACTGGGAGAAAATGCTAACTCCACACAGAAATGCCAACCGACCCAGCCAAGACTCAAACCAGCTACCTTCTTGCTGTGACAGTGCTAACCACTGAGCCACCATGCCTCCCCTACTGGTTTTATAATTGAGGATTATAAAAAGAGCTCTGTGATGCAGGGGATGCTGAGATGATTGGCTGTTTGAATTAAACTGGTCAGTAATTATCAAGCAACCATAAAGAACATCTTACAACTAAAATATAAATATAATATAATATAATATAATATATATATATATATATATATATATATATATATATATATATATATATATATATATATAATTTTGTCCCTAAAATAGTTTTTAAAAAATTTAAAACTGCTTTTATTCTAGCCGAAACAAAACAAATAAGACTTTCTCCAGAAGAAAAAATATTATCAGACATACTGTGAAAGTTCCTTGCTCTGTCAAACATCAGTTAGGAAATATTCAAAAAAGAAAAAAAAAATTCAAAGGGGGGCTAATAATTTTGACTTCAACTGTGTATATATATATATACACACACAGTTGAAGTCAATATATATATATATATATATATATATATATATATATATATATATATATATATATTGACTTTAACTGTATATATATATGTATATATATATATATATATATATATATATATATATATATATATATATATATATATATATATATATATATATATATATATATATATATATTTAAATGATGGTTGTCAGCATTAAAATCATTGTCTTCTCTTCTATATTAGCATGTAGATTAGATCGTTTTTAAGAGTTTTTAATATCATTATTATTAATATTTACATTATTATTAACATTAATATTAATATGAATTAATATGAATAAGTGTGTATGGATGTTTCCCAGTGATGGGTTGCGGCTGGAAGGGCATCTGCTGCAAAAAACATTTGCTGGATAAGTTGGCGGTTTATTCCGCTGTGGTGACCCCAGATTAATAAAGGTACTAAGCTGAAAAGAAAATGAATTAATTAATGAATATCAATAATAAAAATAATAAAAATAATAATTATAATAATTATTATTATTATTATTTGTTATACTTTTAAATTTACTATTTATTAATTTTAGCTTTTAGTTTTTATTTACTATTTATTATTGTTACTTTAATCTATCAAAAACTATTGATTCCAGTGGCAAAAATGGCTTTGTCGTTATTTATTTTACTTTAAAAGTGAAATATTATTTGAGTTTTTTCACCCATGAAAACTCCCCATTTACTTCCCATTAACTCAGCCACGAGTTAAGTTACATTATTCTGTTGAGCACAACAATCATATTGAAGAAAGCTGGTAACATTACAACAGAGTAACTGATTTCCATAGTATTAATAATTTGATGTATAGTTTCAATGTTTACCACAAACAGTAAATCAATTTTCATTTTGGGGTGAAATATTCTTTTAATAATCCAACCTGACTCACAATATCCAACTATTGTGTGAAGCATGTTATACATTCAATTATTTACACTGAAAATGGAGATTTAGGGTTTGATCTCCATCCAGCATATCATACGATCATCTGTTCCTGCTGTTGTTGAGCAGATCTGACAATGTGAAAGTGCAGTGTGGAAATGATGTGCTTTATGTCCTGCTTCACCTGCTTTAGTGTTTGTGCTGCTCGCATAAGCTGTGTCGTGCAGTATACATTCATTCCAGCCTTTCAGATGCTGATGTAAGCAGAGACACCATGTGACCCTGATACAGATGGACCTGGACTGAAAAACTGCATATAATGTATTTAGGGCGCGCACACACACATGCACGCACCCACAACTAATGCATGTATCATTATATTGTATTAGTTAAATGTAGGGTTGCATGATACCAGAAAAATATGCAATATGTGATGATGTTGCTAAATAGTGATAATGATTTTGCTTATGATGTAACATCTCCCTATTAGAAAAAGCTATTTTTATTATCTGTTTTTAAATCATTTATTTATTTAATGACACTAAAATAAACAGGTCAACAATATTTTACAGATGTAATTAATTCATTTCAGACTGAAAAACTGACAAGGTGTAAACATTTAGCCTTAAAAACTGTATGCGAGGAAACCTCGGCAGCTGTTCTGACTCGGATCTGCTGTTGTCATTTCCTGCCATTAGTATTTATTTTCAGCTCGGGGTTCTTCTTTGGGTCGCTCCAGCTAATAGCAAAACAGCAAGTACTGGGGAGGTGGGGATAAAGCCAAACTCGATTGGTCTAATTGAGATAAACAACCAATGCATAAAATAAATGTAATTTACCATAGTATATAATATTATCACAATAACAATGATTTAACGCTATATGGTACAGCCTTTCTGTAGCTAAATGCACACTTTGCACAATAGCATTTATTGTATATAATCAGATTAATGTGTGTATTACTAATACGACAATAGACACACTAAAAACTGTACATTTTATTTCATTAATTTTCAGAACATATTTGATTTTAAATGGCAATTTAATTTTATATTTTGTAACATCTTCATTATATTAGTATTATAACATGTCATAGGTTATTTGTGTATGTCATTATAAGTTAAAATATATTACATTTCTGTTTATGGTTTCAAAATTACCTTTTTATAGATATTTATATTTCTAATGTATATACTAATACAAATCTTTATATTAAAATGTAATTGTATAAATGGTATTTTGGTGTATATATGAGCAATATCACACTTGTAGAAGTGCGAAATGGCTGTATATCAGTACTTGTGAGAGGCGTGAGTACAGCCATATTGCACTGCTATGAGTGTGATATTGCTTTTATACAACAGTTCGACGGCATAATAATCGTATATATATAAATATATATATATATATATATATATATATATATATATATATATATATATATATATATATATATATATATATATATATATATATATATATATATATATATATATATATATATATATGAGTTTTGAAAATCCTTTTGTATGAGGAACTATTTTCTTCCGCCACTTATTCCACTGCTTCCCACAGGTTTGAAATATACTTGCGGTGGTGGCCGGATTGAAACACACCTTTTACCCACAGCACATAAATAGTTAACTATATGCAATAAACAAAACATAATTCGATTTTTAACACTATTTTTTATCATTATCTGGTGAAAACTTTTTATTTTACATTATGAATAAAGAATTTAAAACTATTTCTCTTTTATGCTATTCAGGAGCCATGTGCACCCACTGACAGGTCAAATCTGCTTCTCTCTATCTCTCATTCAAGTTCAGCTTGCTTTATTGGCATGACATTTTGTACAGTATTGCTAAAGCATTTTAGATGTATAAAATATGTAATATATTGACATCATCAAATTAATAAAATATACAGTAAATGAGAAATAAATAACAGAAAAAAGGAATAAAAACAATATCTCTTAAAATTATAATAATTACAAGAATAAAACGTATTTAAATAAGACAAATGAGTTGTTTACCCATTTCTAATGGTGTACAAATATTCTGCAGCCAGTTTAGATGTAATTTTGTCCTCTCCGAGTACTTAGTAAAGTTTATCAAAGTTGTTTAGATTAAAGAGTTAATTATTTAATATCTCTCTTTTTGCTCTGCGCATAAAATCAACAACAGCTAAGAAAACGAAAGCAAAATCAAATCCCGGACATTTGAGTAGATTTAGAAACCCTGGCCGGACGCAAAAAGGTGCGGGTCTCTGTTGGTCTGCAGAGCATGTGAGTGTTGACAGTTCTCGCAAAAGCAGAACGAGCAATATAAAACAGGTAAAGGAGAGAAGATTTTGCACTACTTAATGGCTCACGGATGTTTGTTTATATTAGGCGGATACAAAAAATGTAAAAGAATGATAATAACAGTAAAAAAAAAAATGTCACTAAATATACTTGGGCGGCCGTTAATATACTTGGGTGGCCCGCCCAAGTAAAGTCTATGTGTGGGAAGCACTGCATTCACATCTGCAGCTGACCGTCAGAACGTCAGAAACCGTTACTAATTCACCAACGTCACTTTAGAACTAGTATTTGAATGATTCTCTAGCGTAATGTCTAAAGTGACAAACAGGTGATTTTGCTCCCATTTTAAGATAATAAGGCTAAACAGCATGAAATGCCATCAGTCTACAAAGAGATTACAATAATTCCAGCTTACTATGGTATAAATACAGCACTATAACATACAAATGAGAGAGATCGACTTAGAGTGTCACGTACCAGTTTTATAATGATATGTTCAGCTGTAATTTGAAATGTTCACTAAGTTTTTTCTCCCCTAAGCACTCATCATGTGGTCTCTGTCACCATGTTGTAGTGGAACGTCAACCGTCTTTGCTCTGTTTAGTCTGAGAGGCTAACGGCCGCCGATGTGCTAAATCTCCGAAAGTATACATTTAAAATAAGTACTATCCTCATAAATAAACTGCATATTTGCAATCTAAACAACTACATTCTTGCCTCATAATTCATAATTTATTTATTATTGTATTATTATATTATTCATTATCATTTCTAATATATATTGTAATCCAGATTTGTATAATAACATTGAATTGTTATTTCGATAGTACTTATTATTTAAATTAAGAAACAATAATTTAACATGTTTCTTTTTAATAAGCATTACGTTTAAATTTTGTTTTGTATTTTATATTACACAATCACTCACATAGTGCAGTTACTGTGACTCCTATCATATTTACAAATACAGTACTCAGCATCTCAGCAGCCGGACTGCAAACCCCAGTGTTTACTATGACCAAGATGTCCTTGAACTGCTGCTATCTTTCAAGAAATAAACCATCTTCAGACAACCCCATCAGCCAAGCCCCAGCATACAGCAAGATTACAAAAAATCCACTTACAAAAAATGAGATTGAAATTCACTGTAGTATAACAGTCCCTTTTTTCCCTCTTCCAGTGTTGTTCCTAATTTTCTTGACGAGTAAATGTCTGGAAAACCATCTCTGCATTAAAAGAGGCGATGAGCTAAAACACATCACACGAACAAAGATCAAACTCTCCTCTCTCTGTCTTACCAGGTGTTCACTTCCCATCTGCTGCTTAAGCTTTATTTTGTCCTCTCCGCACACACACACACACGCGCACACACAAGCACACACTAATGAGACAGTTTCAGTCCCATGAGATGTTGTGAAGAAGTAATAAAATGATGGCCGTGAGATCAATTACAAATATCTTCCTCTAACTAGCTTCCACTTTTCTATCAGCAAAAATGAAGAAGCTGTTTTGCACCGCATGTGTTGGCAGTATATAAACGACAGCGAGGCAAGTTCATTTATATACTGTAGCACATTTCATTCGCAATGGTAATTCAAAGTGCTTTACATAAACAACAAAACTAAGTATAAACTGCACTCAAAAAAATGGTGTTTGCTGTTTGTTAAAACCATTTATTTAAAACGAGCCAAAAACAACACAACTATTGAGGGTTTTTTTGGCACAACTTAATTGTTTTTTGTTCAATCAACTTAAATTTGCAAAAACAATAAAGTTAACTTAATCAATTTGTATTGAGACAACATTAAGGAATTGTGTGGAGGCCAGCATTTTTTACTGTGTGTAACAAAAAAGCAGGGTTCCCAACTGAACCTGGTTTCTCTCAAGGTTTTTCTCCTTCACTTTCGTCAATTGGTGAAGTTTGTTCCTTGCCACTGTCGCCACTGGCTTGCTTGGTTTGGGATATGTGGAGCTGTGCATTGATGGATTTCCTCTTCAGTGTTTGGGCTTTCAGCAGTGAAATGTAAGCCACACTGAACTGAATTAAACTGAACTTAAACTCTGAAAGCTGGACTGACACTGTTTTAATTTACTATAATCTTCTATGTGAAGCTCCTTTGACACAATTTACACTGTAAAAGCGCTATAGAAATAGAGATGAATTGAATTGACATAGCTCAAGAAGTTCGTTATTTCAAATATAGATGCGCGGCAAGCTCGTAAAACAAAAACAGGACACGACAGATTTTGGTCTTCTTGACTTTGTGGCTGTTCATCAAGACGATGACAAGGTTAATTTGAGCTCGGGTCGACCATGGCTTGTTATTATATGTATATATTATAACGGAGTAATGTCTCAGCTGTGTTTTTAAAAATGCCGCTTCCTTTGTTTTCATTCTCCTGCTTGTCCATGAGCGAGTGACGTATCTCTGTAAACCAATAGCGTTCAGCTGTGCATCTAGCTCAGCCTTTTGGTACCCCTTTGTCGTGCTAGGTAACCTTTGCAAAGGGTATCCAAAAAGTGGAACAGTAACGTTTCGCTTTTAGGTACCCTTTGACAGTGGAAACGGCCATAAAAGCGTATCGTACCTTACCGTACTGTACCACTAAGTGGAAACGGGCCATTAGGGCTGTCTATGCTAATGAGGAACAGATTGTTATTAATAGGCGGGGCTTTCTCCTCTGATGATATCCAATGGGAGAATGTCAATCAAAGTGTTTCTACCGACTGTTTTTATAAAGTATGATTAAACAAAGAAGATTTTTTTTATATTTACCATTATAGGCTGGTTATATTCATACACTGTTGCTGCACAACTGTGTTTAAACCCCTTTTAAACCCCTTATTAAAAGTAATTTTTGCATAACAGGTCGCCTTTAAACAGGTCGCATAGAAATCCATTGTTATTATCTGTCTGATAGATCTGCGGTTTAACAATTCACTACTAGCTATTGTCTAAAAGGAGGAGGAGCTACTTAATAGGCCCCACCCCATCTGTGTTTTAGTTGAAATTACATCACACATCAAACTATCTGCGCACTTTAGAAGGCCTTTAAACATGGCTAATGAAATCTTTGTGGTTAATCCACACAAATTAAAAATGAAACCCTGAAGTGTTGCTGAAAGTGCTATTTGTATGCACACTGCAGAGTCTGACAATCAAACTTCACTTTAATAATAAGCGAGTAACGTCTTAAACAATGCATCACTTTGGCATATTGATGAATGGGACTGATGTCCTTTTAATGTGCAATGGCCGTCGAGCGCGGAAGCTAATTGTTTATATTATTCTTATAATTAAGTCTAGATACACTTTATCTGATTTCAGCGAGCGAGTAATTACAGGCTATTGTAATACCTGAAAAACAGGTCAGTGAGTGAAGATTAAGATCAGAGAAGAGAGACGATATATGAGCAGAGACTCCGCAATAATGTGTTGCCAGTGGAATTACATAAATATTCAGAAAACAGCAGTACCTGGAGTTCATATTCATTACAGGCTCAACATAACATTGCACAAGACTGGCATCTTATATTGTTCAGGGGGACTTTTATTTATTTTTTTCTCTGAATTATTTATACAATGCAAAAAACTCAATATAAGTCCAAACAATTTATATTATATATTATAATAATACTAGTGGAATAATATTAATTAATATATAAAATTAATAATTAATAATTATAATATATTATATTATAATATATTATATTATATTATATTATATTATATTATATTATATTATATTATATTATATTATATTATATTATATTATATTATATTATATTACATTACATTATATTATATTATATTAAATAAATAAATAATCAATAATAAATTTATGATAATAAATAATATAATATATTGTTCTGTATTACTAAAATAACACAATATACGTTAAAAGTCAATGTCAAATAGTTGGGACATCCAGTGTGCAAGATACATCATCTAGATGCACTGGGACACATCGTCAGTGATGTATCCTGGGGTCGCTGGGTGTTTCGGGTCTTTCACTTAAGGTGACCCAGCTGAGGTTGATCAGACCCCAGCTTGCGTCCCAGTAGCCATCACTCACAGATCAGCTCTTTTTATCCATAGCCATCTTGTGGCTTTCTCTGCAGCTTCACAAACAGACTTAATGGTCTTTTTCTTAGCTGCTACTGCATGGCCTAGTTGGTTGAAGACTTTACAGAGTGCAAAACCTCCACAGCCCACCTCTGTTGCCTCACAGTGGGTCTTACAGCCCCTTCCCGGCACTTCTCTAGCTCCAGGAACACAATAATAATATACAAAATAAATAACACTAATAATAACCTTATATATTGTATAAATGCAGTTAACAAAGCATACATAATATTTTAATAACATAGAAAATTTTATTTTTACAAAATAAAGTTTATATTAAATGAATCTGTGCTTGCTAAGTATACAATAATAATAATAATAATAATAATAATAATAATAACTACAGTAATAATAATAACAACAATAATAATAATGTTATAACAAAATTTTGAAAACTACTATTTTTACCATATAACATTTATATTACTTGCTAAGTAATACATTTTTTTTATTAATGCTACTACTACTACAACAACAACTACTATTACTACTACTAATAACAACAACAACAACAACAACAACAACAACAACAACCTTTAAAAAACTAGTATTTTACAATAAAATTTAAGTTGTGCTTGATAAGTATATATATTTTTATACATTACTATTATTATTATTATTAATAATAATAATAAAATAAACAAATAAATAATAATAACAACAACCTTTGAAAAACTAGTATTTGTACAATATAATTTAATTAAGTTGTGCTTGCTATATATATATATATATATATATATATATATATATATATATATATATATATATATATCTCAATAATTGTTATAATTTATAAAAATATATGTATTTTGTTTTATTAAAATATTTTAAATATAATAAAAGATTGAATATAAAAAAAAATAGATACATGTATAATAATATTTAAAAATATCTCATATATATCACATAATAAAAGCAAAAAGTAAAAGGAATTATAAAGCATTTTGTGAACTCGCAACTTAACCATCATTCACCAAAGCAGGAATTCGTCTCCCAACAGAGAGAAGCTTCTAACCATGACAAATCACCTGCATAGAAAAGTAATAAGGAAGCAGAGTAAAAATGGTAATGCAAAGTAACGACACTGTAAGAGTACCACACACACAAAAAAACCTAAATGGGTACAAACGGCCGCAGTGTTTTCTGCAGTGGCCTTTTACTCCATAGCCCATAATTGGTGCGTGGCTGCATTCATACGATTGCTCTAATGGAGATGCATGCGGAGGAACACAAAACCTCAGAGAATAGCCTGCGAATCCATTCCTCCACCCGGACATTTGTAAGAGTCATTAAGTGCGTTTAAATGAGGTTGTTAAAACTGATGAAATGAGGCAGTATATTTGAAAGTGGACGCAGAGACCATTTTTCAGCGTTACTCACTTCGGGCTATCATCCATCTTCTGCCATAGATAGCAAAAAAAAAAAAAGTCCTGCAACCGTAGCGCTCGGGGGGCAAATGTCAGAGAAATAAAAACGCACGTAAGCAGGTCCATTATGTTGCAATAACAACATGATGGAAATATTTGTTTCAATTACGCCGAACTGACGCAAACAGGAATTGATGCATGATGAAAGGACATGATTTGGTTACAGATGCATATAGAGTTAGTTTTATCAATGGAGAATATGAGAGAACATATTCAGCACTTGAGTTACGCTAATAAAATGTTATAACAATATAAACTAATTTTATTTTACTTGAGTAAAAGTATAAAAGTAGGGATGATGGATTTTAGGAAAAATCATAACCACGATTGTTTTGATTATAATTGTAATGATTATTTAAAAGGATTATAAGTTGGCTATATGTCCAAAAAGATTTGGCGATATAATTGGTAAGTTTTGAATATATAGTTTTATATATGAGCAATATCACACGAGTAGCAGTGTGATAAGGCTGTATATCGGCACTGGTGGGAGGTGTGCATTGACTCGAGGCCTTAGTGCCCCCACCAGTGACGATATAAAGCCATAATGCACTGCTTCGAGTGTGATATTGCATTTATTTAACAGTTCGACAGTAAAATTGTGTATATAAAAAAGAAAATCAAACACGAAGAGTCTAAAAATTCATTTTGCACAAGGAACCACTTTCTTACGCCATTCATTCACATCTGCAGTTGACATCAGAACAGCAGAAACCGTTGCTAATTTATCAACGTCACTTTAGAGCTAGTATTTGAATGATTCTTTAGCGTAATGTCTAAAGTGATGACAAAACAGGTGGTTTTGCTTACATTAAGATTAGAAGGCTGAACAGCATGAAATGTCATCAGTCTACAGAGATTTCCCAGTTTTTTCCACAATAATTAACCCCGAAAAAGCCAAAGCAAAGCAAATACCACCAGATTATGGTGTAAATTGTGGTATAAATACAGCACTACAACATTCAAAAGAGAGAGACTGACTTAGAATGTCACTTACCAATGTAATTATGATTTGATCAGCTGTGGTTTTAAATTTAATGAGTTTTTCTCCCCGACTTATTATAAGGTCTCTGTCGCCATCTTGTGGCGGCACGTCAACTGTCTTTGCTCTGCTCAATATGACAGGCTGATATCTGCTGATGCGCTGAATGTCCGAAATTATAATTATTTAAAATAGACAATGTCTTTATAAATAAGCTGCATAGTTGCAATCTAAACATCCTCGCTTAAAAAAGCCTCAAAAGTACATTTTCTTGTCCACCAGCAGCAATATTTGTCAAACTGTAGTGAGTTATTTAGTCCATCTTTACTCCTAGTGTGGGCAGAGCAATACACAAGGGTAAAGAGGCTGTACGAGTGCTGAAGTTGCTTTAATATATCATGGCTATCAGCCAATCAAATTCGAGAACCAGACAGAACTGTTTTATAAATATGCATATGTAAGTATTTGATTTGTACATGATTTTGTTATTGTTGTTATTATTTTAATCTCACAATTGGTTGTGGTCATGCATTTCACTGTATATACAATAAAATAAAAATAGTCTAATGAAACAAACTCTGCTTTAAGCATCTTCGCTGTAAGGATTGATTTGAAACTTGATTTGTTTCTTATTAAAGCTACAGAAGTCCTTCAGTCAACAGCATAGAGGGATTTTGTCCTTGTCTTTTGTTGTTTGACGCAATAATAATTTTATTCATTCATTCATTGATTCATTTTCTTTTCGGCTTAGTCGCTTTATTAATCAGGGGTCAGCAGAAAGAACCACCAACTTATCCAGCATATGTTTTATGCAGCGGTTGCCCTTCCAGCTGCAACCCATCACTGGGAAACACCCATACACACTCATTCACACACATACACTACAGACAATTTTAGCTTACCCAATTCACCTATACAGCATGTGTTAGGACTGTGAGGGAAACTGGAGCACCAGGAAGAAACCCATGCCAACATGGGCAGAACATGCAAACTCTACACAGAAATGCCAACTGACCCAGCAGAGACTTGAACCAGTGACCTTCTTGCTGTGAGGCAGTGCTACCCATTGCGCCACCTCATAATCATTTTATCTTAATTTATTTATTTAATAATCGTTGGAATATAAAAGTACTCATTTTACATGTATTAAAAGTCCTGTGAAGTGCCTGAAATGTGCAGTTTTGTTTGATGTGTGGCATAATTTGACCTGGAACTTGAAAACAGGGTGGGACATAGAGTCAACAGCCAATAGCATTTCGTTTTTATAACCGCTCTGCCAGTGAGATTGGCTGACCTCAAACGCATGCAGCCATAGCTTCTTAAAGGGGGCGGGGCATGTCAGATACTAGATTGGTTGCAATGTTTCATGAGAAACTAAAGTATGATAACTGCAGAAGATGTTTAAATTTTCTAAATGCGACTTGTATCACTGTTTTGGAGCACAATAGCTTATAGATATCCTAAAGACCTTTACATAGATCTTTAAGATCTTTAAAATCCATTTAAGATCCTGAAGATCTAAAAAAAAAACTTTACTTTGATTTCACAGGGACTTTAAGTATTAAAAGAAGTACTTATTAATGAATGTTTAATTAATTAGCAGGAATATTTATTATTTAATATTTATAAGTAATGTCTATTTGAGCTTTTAAACAAAAAAAGATATTTTGAAGAATGTTAGAAACTGGTTGTCATTGTTTTACATCGTAGTGAGAAAAAAAAAAAAAAACACAGTATAGAAGAAGTCAATGGATATTGGTTTTCAACATCCCTTATATATCCTCAAACAGGTATGGAACAAATTGAGGGTGAGTAAACGATGACAGTGCTCATTTTTGGGTGAATTGTCCTTTTAAGTACAGTAATGAAGTAAAGATATTCATGTCCACCACAATGTACAGTATAAAGTGCAGTTCTGAAGTGATCTTGAGACGTGAGCGCTGTCGTCCTGCATCAGTGACTGTGGTGTAGCCTGAGGACTTGATAACGCTCACGGCCGGCCGCTCGATCGATGTGAGCTGGCAAACTCAGCACTGACCTGAGGTGACAGGAGAAACTCTGACTGGCCTGACCGCAGGGACTTCACTCCCTCACACTCCAACGGCCAGAGTAAAAACCCGTTCACAACAACAACAACAACAACAACAACAACAACAATATCTAATATTCTAAAGATGTAGTTTCAACATTAAAATGCCCCATTGGGGATTATAAAAAGTCATAGTTTGGTTTTAAGAGTGTCCAACAACAGGCTGATGCATGAAAGGTCAAAAACACTTTCATTTGCTGCGTCCCAATTCGCATACTTAGGGTGCATTCACATCTGTAGACTGATTGTTTTGTTCTGAAACAGGGATTAAGATTGTTACAGTGTTGTCTATTTGTTCGCTTTCACATGATAAAGTTTCTAAATGGACCAAAATTATTAAAACAAGTCACGTGTGAGTAAACTCTCCTCAAATTGGTCAGAGTTTGCTTTATTTTACAGGATTCCGCTCAGCTCTCATACGCCGCTATTTTAATTTATGATGATGAGAAATGAGACATTATGAGTCAAAAGGTGCACTTTAATTTTAAAATAGTGACACCCAAAGACATTATCATCACCAAATATAAATCTGAGGTAAGAATTTCTCATACAGATCCTCATATCAATTGTCAAGGGTTGTAAAATATATATCGTATCTGTATCAGAAGTCGAGTTAACCAAAAAGTTAATGATATTATATATTTTTTAAATAGTTCAGTTAGACTTTCACTATTGTATTTGACATAAAATGCACTTATACTGGTAGGAATGATCTCTCTATTCATCATTCATTTTTCTTATAACCATATATATATATATATATATATATATATATATATATATATATATATATATATATATATATATATATATATATATATATATATATATATACACACACACACACACACACACATCAAGGAAAATAAGTATTGAACATGTCACCATTTTTCTCAGAAAACATATTTCTAAAGGTGCTGTTGACTTGAAATTGTCACCGGATGTTGATAGCAACCAAAGAAATCCATATATGCAAAGAATTCAAATCTAATAGTTTACAAATGAAGTTATGTGTCATAAAATGAAATGATAAAGGGAAAAAGGATTGAACACATGAAGAAAGGAAGGTGTAGAAAGGCAGTAAAAGCCCAGACAGCAGCTGAAATCTCTCAGTAGTTCTTCAGCCTTCGTCATTGTAAATTAATTTTAGCTGCTTCAGTCCAACATCTACATTAGCAGGATGATGAAGGTGAAACCAGGGTGGACATTTCAGCGAGAGAATGACCTAAAATACAGCCAAGGAGACTCTCAAATGCTTTCAGAGAATGAATATCAAGCTGTAGAATGGCCCAGCCAATCACCCGACTTAAATCCAATTGAAAGATAAAGATCAGATTTGATAGACAAGACCCACAGAACCATCAAGATTTTTACACTCCGTTAAAAGTCTTTGAGACGTCATTCTCCATATGAAAGGTGTCTTTAAGCTGCCATCATCAAAAAGGCCTTCGATATGAAGTATTAATTACATTTCAATAGTTCAGTACTTTCTCCTTGTGTCATTTCATTGTTATTACACATGACATTTTCTGATTTTTTTTGTTTTGTTTTACTTTTATGTTTGTATTGTTTGGGTTTATACCTAAATCAGGTTCAATTCCATGTTAACAGCTCCTTTAGAAATGTTATTCCCAGGAAAAAACATGACGTGTTGAATACTTATTTTCCCCAATGTATTACATATCCATAAAACACTGTGATATAGGCTGGTTTGTTAGTTTGTTGGATCATATTGCTTTCTCACTACAACTACAATTTATTTCATCTGAGCCAAGACCACCTCATTCAGGCAGTCTTGGACTGATTGTTTTGGCGTGGATCAGAGTGCGATTGCGGGTTTCACATATGCCAAAACAAACCGAGCTAAGGGGGCAAACGTGCCAGGTCCCGAAACAAGCATCTAGGTGTGAAAGTGCCCTTAAACTACAGTATATCCTAAAAGTATGTACTTTTTTGTGAAGAAAAAGTACATTCTGAACTTTTAAGTGCATAACAGAAGAGTATGCAAGCTTTGGAACATTTGTATGTATGTTTGTACTTTCATTTTAGTTGTCTTTTATTGCTTTAATTTTACTTTCCAAAATGAATCCTCATTTTACTTAACAAGTTTACAATGATAATAAAGCGTGTTAACAAATGTTTAATGATGAATAAAGGAATTATATTGCTTTGTTTTATTGTTTCATGTTCATTTACAAGTAGTAGAGTATTTATAGCTACTGTATATTTCTGGAAGTTCGCATCCCGTCCCTTTGTGTCCCCTGGCGGCATAGTCACAAACTGCGGTCATACCTAAAAACGCATTCTTACTCCTTTAGAGCGGCGGCGGTACAAGGTGCGGCGGTAATGCTCATTTTAAAGTGTCACCCACTGTACAACTTCCTCATTTACGCACAGTTGTGCTGCTTATTTACGTCCCCTGTCAATCATCTCGACACATTATCCACGTTCCTTTCATATTTAATTTATTTAATTTATTCCTGTTTATGTAAAGCACTTTGAATTGCCACTGTGTATGAAATGTGCTATATAAATAAACTTGCCTTGCCTTGCCTAATTTCCTACCATATTGAAAAAACAGCAGCAGGTTAATCACAAGTCTTTCATGCAGAGAAATCTCCTCCGGTCTATGCATGATTTTGCATTCAGAAGTTAATGTCCAAACATGTCTTTATAGTTCACATCTTTATAAACTATTTTGAGTGATGTAAACAAAAACAATGGTCCCAATATCCTGGTTTACATTTTGAATTTCTATAGCTTCCAATAATTTAAAAGAGCCACATATTAATGAATAATGTTATTATAGCTGATTTAACATTACGTTATGATTGCAAGCAGGAAATGTTTATAGGCCATTGACATGACCACATTGGAATTGTTGATAAGTTCACATTGTTGTTGCAGATGAAATATAACACATTATATTTTAATTCATATAATATAACACATTCTATATTTTCCAGTTGGCTAGATATTAATTAATAGTCATCCAAACAACTTTACCGAAGCCTCTCTACTTGACGGTTGGTCTTGTGTGCCTTCCATTTTTGTAGTTTGTTCACACTTTTAATACGCAGTTCCTTTTCAAGGGCAAATAAAATGTACAAATGTGTCCCAATGTGTGCCACTTTGGACTTTGAAAAGGTACTGCCCCAGTGGTAGATTTTGTACTTTCAATCCCAAGAGTGTGTCTTCATTAATATGATCTATTATAAGTTATGTATTATCAATAAACGAGCCGGCAATATATTAAATTGAAAGCAAAAGCATCAGATATTTCACAAAATAATAATCAAATTGCAACACAGCAGGAGTGCACGCAGCTGTGAGCAGAATGTGTGGGGGGGAAAAAAACCCTGATAAATAGCACTGGTGTACAAGTCAGATTTTATGAATTAATAATTTAGAAATGACTTCAGTCGAAACAGAAACGCTGAAATGGTTTCCCGGAATAAAACAAAACGTCAACAAACATTATAAAACTCTATTATTTGTTCAATTCACAAATAGAAAGAAAAACACTTTATTTGTAACATCATTAGCACAGTGTTATTGTAGTAAACGTCAAAGCCTAAACCAAGCTAAAATTAAAATCTAAAAATACTTTTACATATAAATGTGCGGCACTTTAAACATGTTTTTCTTGCTTCACATTAGATGCATCATGTTCAGTAAGTCGCTTTGGAATAAAAGTCGCAGCACATTTCAGATTAAATAAAACCCTACTTACTAAATTTCAGATAATACAGAAGTTGGAATCACTTGGAACATAAACAAATAAACTAATAATCCTTCATTTTTTAAATCAAAGATACTTAAGTTCAATGATTTGGTTAAATTTAAAACAGCACAATTTATGTTTAAAGCTAGGAATAAACTACTTCCAAAATGCATACAAACGTTTTTCGAAGAACGACAAGGGGGATATAATCTGAGAGAAGAACTAAATTTTAGGAGGTTGAAAACAAGAACAACTTTTAAAAGTTTGTGTATGTCTGTCTGTGGTGTAAAACTATGGAACAGTCTAGATCTGACTCTCAAACAATGTCAGGATATTAATCAATTTAAAAAGTTGTATAAATCTATATTATTAAAGGAATATAATGATGAAGGTGATTGAAAAGGTATAAAAAGAGAAAGGTATGATGAAATTTTAATTAATGGCTATTTGCAGTACTATTTTTTTTTTTTCTGGGTTTATGTTACAAGGTATAAGGGTACAAATGGAACCAAACATATAGTTTGTCGGATATGCCAAAAGGATAGAATGTGTTCATGTGAAAGAAAGAGATAAGTAAAGGAAGAAATATGTTTAAGTAATAGACGAATGATGTATGTGGTAATGGGGTGGGAAAATAATAAGCTTGAGCTTCATCCCACTCCATTTTCGACCATGTTGAAATGTATTTTTTGTTAATGATATTTTATGTATGATACTTTGTTCGAAAATAAATAAATAAATCAAATCAAATCAATAATAAGCCAAATCAAAGCTGCTTTAAAGAGCTTCACTATGTTCTCATCCACCTATTTTTATGCACATTTTGGACATGTATATTAATAAATGATTGATGGAAATGCCAAGATGTGTATAAATGTTGAAAATGCGCATTAAAAACACATGCGCATAGCTGGAGTAGGATAAACATTTTATACAATAAGGAAAAAATGCACATAAACTATGATGGAAACACTTTTACCAAGTAAATTCCCGTATGCGCATTAAAAAACGTCATGTGATTTTGTTATAAGTGATCATGTGATGATAAAAATATGTGTGAATGGACAAACCAGCAGGCTGAGCACACTGTAAAACATCTGAAATGTTGTTTTGGTCATTCGGAAATGCCTTAACCATTTCAGTATTAGTGTTATTATATTGTTTATTACATCCAGAATTCTCAAGAGCATCTACGCACCTCATTTTTAAACATGCCCTTATTGCGTGTCGGCATTGTCTTCTGAGGCATTTATTAAATAAAGAAAAGATTCACGCAGCTTCTCCTATTGAGGCTAATTCAGTTTCTACTTTTAATATTTGCCGCCTGTTAATCAGGAAGTGACGATTTTGTTTTCTTTGACTCATTGGATGGAAACGCTGTGTTATTCGCAAATCTTTCATGCAATATTCAAGTATTGCACAAACATTTAATTGGCATCTTTGGATGGAAACATACAGTGGGTGACAGTTCAATATGACCATTATCACTGCGTGTGGTGCCGCGTCGGGATTAAGGGATTAAGAAAATATTTTTAGGTGACAGCAGTTTGTGACTATGCCGCCAGGAGCACAATGGGACGAGATGGGAATAAACAGATACATACAGTAGCTGTATACCTTGCTCTTTGTAAATGAAGATGAAATAACACAACAAAGCATTACAATTCCTTCGTAAAGCATTCAAAGCTTGTTACAAGCTTTATAGCTTTATTATCATTGTAAACTTAAGTGCAATGAGGATTCATTCTGGAAATTAAAACTAAAGAAATAAAAGACAACTAAAATGATTGTACAAATAGCTTCTGAGTAGCTACTGAGACCAACTGATTGGTTGGAATTGAAATGTACATTTTCTGGAAAAATTCATGCAAATAAATACAAACAAATTTAACTAAAACACAAACCTTTTATTTTAATCAGTGTCAAACATAAAAAGAGAAAAAAAAAATATAGGAATGTTTATTTGTTCATCTCTCAGTCATGATTGGACTGTAATAAACATTTAGCTACAATAATAAAAACTACACAGCGTTTATCATTAAAAATTGCAGTTATACAGTACATCATCCTACAGATGCATATGCAAGTAGTGCTCTATAAATCTGATTCATTTACATTACAATCACAATTTCATCTTTTATTGCCATATAAATATCATTAACGACAATAAGCTGCATGTAGGAGTTGTTTTCCCTCTTTGAATCTTTGAATATAATATCAATATAATCCCTATTTATTTTACGAGCAAAAAAAAAGCCTGATTTATAAAATATGATGCTCTAAAAAATAGCAGGCATTGGAGAACTGAACAGATAATGCATTTTATTTTTCAAGAATTGTTTATTTATTCATATAGCCTAAAGGTTCAAATAGACTAAATACATTAAACTAAATGTATTTT
>NC_079454.1:45652938-45657938 GCF_903798145.1 Danio aesculapii | reverse complement strand
GTAGAGTTTTTTTTCAACACATTTTCAACAGCTTTAATAACTAATTTCTTTTGTCTGAGGGAAAATCTCTATTTTATGCATCACATTTACAGGTGTTAGAAACTTATACAGAATAATGTAAACACACAGCTCAAAACAATCATTTCATAACAGTTTCATAAGCTGCTGTATTATACAGTATGCAGTAGCTTAACATCACATTATAAGTACAAAATCTTAACTACTGTATAAAAAAGTCCCTCATTACACATCATGTAAAATTATATTATTACTATATTATTTTTTTCTTTAGTTTTCTGTAATATTATCAATTTGGTATTATCTGTTTTTAGCATTTTTTCTATTAAATTAGACAGTTTGTATATTTGTTCTTTATTTTTCCATAATATTAACAAAGTCTGATTGTTTTTATTTTTTATTTTTTTACAAAAGATAATGTACAAATAAGAGCGTCATGGTGGCGCAGTGAAATGCTTTAGAAATGCTACAGAAAACAAATCAATTGTTTAACTCAAAGTTACCCAACTATAAAAACAATAAAATAAATAAATAAACAATATATAAAATAAGCAAATAAATAAATAGTTACATTTTTAACATTAAGCTATCAAGTAACCAATTAAACAAACAAAAAACAAACAACCAAACAAACAAACAAACAAGTAATAAACAAAAATAAGTAAATAAATAGCTTAGAATGTACATTAAATACTACAATGTTTATGTGTTTTCCAGATAAAAGCTATGAATTACCAATTAAACATTTAAACAATTAAACAAATGAATAAGTAAATAAACAAATAAGCATATAAATTAATAAAATAAACAAAAAAATGCTTAGTATTTACATTAATATACTACAGTTTTTATATCTTTTGCAAGTAAAATCTGTGAATTGCCAAATAAACAAACAAATAAATAAACAAGTAAATGTATAAATACATAAATAAACAAACAAGCAAAAAATATATTAAAAAAAGCAAATAAATAAATAGTTTAATATTTACATTAAACTACTACAATGTTGATGTTTTTTCCAAGTAAAAGCTATCAAGTGCCAATTTAACAAACACAAAAATAAACAAACAAAAAAGAATAAATAAGCAAATAAATAAATAAGCAAATACATAAATAAGCAAATAAATAAATAAATAAATTAAATAAACAAATACTAAATTAAATAAGCAAATAAGTAAATAAATAAATAGCTTAGAATGTACATTCAAATACTACAATGTTTGTTTTTTTCCCAAGTAAAAGCTATCAATTACCAATTAAACGAACAAATAAAAAAACAGTAAATGTATAAATAAACAAACAAACAAACAAACAGACAAATAAATAAGCAAATAAGTAGATAAAAAAGGTAAATAAAATATAAGCAAATAAATAAATAAATAAAATAAGCAAATCAGAAAAAGTTCAATATTTACATTAAACTACTACAATGTTGGTGTTTTTTCCAAGTAAAAGCTACCAAGTGCCAATTTAACAAACAAATAAATAAAAAAAGAAAACAAATATAAATAAATAAGCAAAGAAAGAAACAAAGAAATAAACAAACAAAATAAACAAATAATAAATAAAATAAGAAAATAAGTAAACAAATAAATAGCTTAGAATGCACATTAAAATACTACAATGTTTGTTTTTTCCAAGCAAATGCTATTAATTACCAATTAAACAAACAAATAAACAAGTAAATTTATAAATAATCAAACAAACAAACAAATCATATTTACATTAAAATACTTCAACAATTTTTTTCCTAAGAAAAATCTATCAATATCCATTCAGTATTTACAGTGGAAAATAAAACAATAAAAGGACATTCCCAGAAGTCCTCTATTAAGACATTTACTTGCAAACTTTACTTTTGTGATCGTACAGCAAAAGAGTCAAGGGTGCTTCTTTTTTCTATGGTAATACCAGGAAACTTAACAACAACAGTGCATTGTGAGCTTTCTCAGAAGCTTCAAATCCTAGCTCATGAACCCAAACAGCATCGATTTGAATCCCTGATGAATAAAAAAAAAATACAGAAAGAAAATCTATGTTGTACTACTTTCCCAGCAGCATATACAGTAGGTAGAGGAGAGAGAGAAACGACAGTAATAATATATCCAGAGAGCACAGAAGAAATGATCGGCCGCTGCCCTCCTTCACAAATATTTATTGCACTCTCCTAACGCTTTTACTCCGTGATGAAATGCGTCTAATTTCATTATGACCTTCAAACGCCTCGGGCACCATTTGTAGATAAGGCTGATAAGAAAGACAGGGGCACGGGGACGCATTTGCCAGAGGAAAAGTGGCACGCAAATGGCTCCCCTAGAGAGTCGACGGGCTGTTTGCTTTTCTGCAGGGCACAAAAAACTGAGATATGACTCATAAACTTGGCCCATGTTTATGACTGCGACTAACACTAGTGGTAATGGATTGAATGAATGGAAGAGGTTTTGTGTGTGTGTGTGCGTGTGTGAGAGAGATCAGGCAAATACAGTATTTCTAATGTGATCATGCATTAGTGTTAGAGAGTCACACTAGAACACACTCTCAGAGCTTCACGCAGTATAGTAACAAAATACAAGCTACTGTATCGTTACACATAAGCATTGAAACACATACACTTACCGGCCACTTTATTAGGTACATGTCCAACTGCTTGTTAATGCAAATTTCTAATTAGCCAATCACATGGTAGCAACTCAATGGATTTAGGCATGTAGACATGGTAGACAATTCAAACCGAGTACCATTAGTACCAATTGAGCCATTGTGTCAACACCACAGCCTACCTGAGTATTGTTGCTGACCATGTCCATCCCTTTATGACCACAGTGTACCCATCTTCTGATGGCTACTTCCAGGAAAATAACACGCCATGTCATAAAGCGCGAATCCTTTCAGACTGGTTTCTTGAACATGACAATGAATTCACTGTACTCAAATGGCCTCCTCAGTCACCAGATCTCAATTCAATAGAGTGCATCTGGGATGTGGTGGAACGGGAGATTCGCATCATGGATGTGCAGCCGACAAATCTGCAGCAACTGCGTGATGCCATCATGTCAATATGGACTAAAATCTCAGAGGAATATTTCCAGTATCTTGTTGAACCTATGCCACGAAGGATTAAGGCAGTTCTGAAGGCAAAAGGGGGTCCAACCTGGTTCTAGTGAGGTGTACCTTATAAAGTGGCCAGTGAGTGTATTTCTAAAGGTGCTGTTAACTTGAAATTTTCACCAGATATCAGTAACAACCAATGTGATCTAGAGATAAAAAGAAAACAAAACTAATCATTCTGAAATTAAGTTATGTGTAATCAAATTAAATGACTTGAAGGTATTGAACACATGAAGAAAGGCAACTGTGAAAGGCATGAAAAGCCCAGACAGCAGTAGTTATTTAGCACCTGCACCTTGTCAGTGCACATTTGATATAAGCTGCTTCAGTCCCAACACCTATAATACCAGATTATAAAGATCTAACCAGGGTGGACATTTCAGCAAGACAATGATCCCAAACACAGCCAAGGAGACTACCAATTGGCCGATATTTATGACTGCGACTAACACTAGTGGTAATGGATTGAATAAATGGAAGCGGTTGTGTGTGTGTGAGAGAGAGATTAGGCAAATACAATATTTCAAAGTGATCATGCATTAGTGTTGGAGACTAATATACACACTCTCAGAGCTTCACACTAACAGTGAGTCAAAAATAAAGTCTGGATTCTGAATTGTTTGTGTCAATACTGTAAAGCGATACTGTAAAGATGACGTTTCTAAACTGAAATCGTGATTTGGAAGAGGTGCGATTAGATGTGATTATATGGATACATTATCAAATGTAGTAATAAGCAGGCCCGTGTGCAACGCGATCGCAAAGCAAAGAGCAGGGGGAGGGGGTTGGATGGGGGTTTGGGTCGATTGAGCAAGAGGGGCACATCAGCCAATGACGGCAAATGGGCAGGTAATAAGAATATACATAGTTTTTGAAAGTTCTACTAAGCAGAGGGGTCGCCACAGCGGAATGAACCGCCAACTTATCCTGTATATGTTTTACGCAGCGGATGCCCTTCCAGCTGCAACCAATCTCTGGGAAACGTCCATACACACTTATTCACACTCATACACTACGGACAATTTAGCCGACGCAATTCACCTATAGCGCATGTCTTTTGACTGTGGGGGAAACTGGAGCTCCCGGAGGAAACCCACGCGAACGCGGGGAGAACATGCAAACTCCACACAGAAACGCCAACTGACCCCGCTGAGGCTCGAACCAGCGACCATTTTGCTGTGAGGGGACAGCACTACCTACTGCGCCACATATATGCGCCATATATATATATATATATAAAACAACTGTCAGAATTTGCCAGGGGTATGAATAATTTCAGGCTTGACTGTATATATTTATGCATATATATTCATAAGTCACTCTGATTATTCCAAACTCTGATTCTTCATGTGGTTTTCTATTATTGTCTACAACTATTGGAAATAATTACAACATTTTTGGTTGCACAGGTAGGCATGTCACATATTACATAACTTTATAGAATATATGCAACACAGGTTATAAAATATACAGGGATTTCTGGCTGCGAGCTTTTTACTAAGTAGGTTTATTTTTTTAAAACAGTTTAATGAAGGACTGCTTTTCTCATGCGCTGAACCACAGCACAGTGATTGAGTCGCTCCCAAACTTCCCATGATGTTGGCATGCATTTTAAAGCTGATCTTTTATTAATGTGTCCCTTATTAAGATGACAGCTCACGATCAGGCTTCTCCTGAGGATTCACATGTATGCAGAGAAGAGATGAAGACACGAGCCAGCAGTGACGGCTGCTGCAGTTTAAGAGTGAAGAAGCACAGATGTGCCTGTATAATGAATAACCACACTCAACTTCTCAAACTACTAAACAGGTAAAGTACTAAGTGAACATTACTGACATGGTTGTTAAACTATTGCAACAAAATAAATGTATAGT
>NC_079454.1:45642938-45647938 GCF_903798145.1 Danio aesculapii | reverse complement strand
TTGGATTATGCAAAAATATTTATATGTAACTATAAAATAGCCATTTTATACAGTATAGTCATGCATATATTTATATACATTAAAATATACAGAGTAAGCATAAATATATTTCCATTTTCATTTTGGATGCAATTAATTGTTTGACAGCACTAGTGTCTTTTTTTCTTATATTTTTAAATCGTAGAATTTACCAATTTCTTATTAATCAAAATGAGATAAGTACAGTAACACCAGGATAAAAAAAATCCCACATCACATTAATGAATGACATTTCAACGGGTGTCTTCTGAAACTAATCTATCACTGTGCCGTGTGTGCGTTTGACCCTTTGCACTGCATAAGAAGCACCCGTCCTGAATATTTCTCCTTTAAAAACTGATCTCAATGATATTTTCTTCCTCAGGTTTGAAGGTGCCCGTGCATGCATCTGTTATCAGCTTTCCTTCCAGCTAACCTTAAGGAAGATAGTCCACTGAATGTCAACTTTTACTGTCCAGACCTTTATAAAATGCCAGTTATTTATTTTGACAAGGTGAGTAGACCTGAGAGATGCAGATTTTATTTTTTTTTATTCATCCCTTGCCAATGAACTAAATGACACGATGCCGCAGCCCAGCAGGGATGGAATCGGACATGAGGCTTTTTTTTTTTGAACCAGGTCGGAGCTCCTGCTGCTCCTTTTGAAATGGCAGAAATATGATTGAATAAATGGCGGTTTTGAAAGGCCTTCGCGCCCATCAGTGGTTCCCCCCGGACAAGCCCAATGATTGTGATTGAATGCAAAAATCTGCCGAACGCAGGCTTCAGATTCCAGCGCTCTCACACTGGGCTCACATTTTAAACCGGCTTGATTTTTCAGATGAATTTAAAGAGAAGAAAGTGAAAGGTCACTGAGGCTGCTGAACTTGTTTTTAAAACTGAGACTAAAACTATTGGTCAGAAATCATTTTTGTTAACAGAAATAAAATATTATTTTTTCATAATAACTGAAAATTAAAACTAAACGAAGCTAAAAAGTCACTGAAAACAACCTAAAAATAAAACACTCCCAAGGCCATTTATATCGAAGTTGATATTTAGCCGCACAACGTTGGTGTTCCATAACATCTAATTTTTACAAGGTGGGTCGTTAGCCCAATGCTCAACCCCCAACCTGGAGGACCAGGACATACACACATTCACTATGGTCAATTTAGCTTACTTAATTCACCTATATTCACCTTGGGGGAAAACCAGAGCACCAGGAGGAAACCCACGTAAACACAGATCCGTTCAGGGAAACACCTGTAGATGGTGCTTTTACAGACAAACACATCAGTCATGTGCATGATTACATACAAAAACATTTACTGTAAAAAAAAACACCGCTGAGTTCCACATGATTCCTTCATGTTGTCCCAACACAAATCAAATAAGAGTGCTTTTACACCTAGACCTTTGTTTCAGAACCTGATGCGTTTTCCATATGTGAATCCCACAATCACACTCAGATCTATGGCAGAACAATCGGTCTGAGATCACCTGAACAAGGTGGTCTCGGCTTGGCTGAATCAAACTCTGGAGCGGTTCAGTTGTTGTGAAAAAGCAATACAATCCAACTAATTTCTGCCAGACAGGCTGCCAATTGGTGCCAGACGGGTTGGTCTGAGTATTTAAGAAACTGCTGATCATCTCTAGGGTTTACAGAGAATGGTCTGAAAAAGAGAAAATATCTAGTGTGCAGGCGGTTTTATGGTAGCAAATGCCTCGCTGATGCCAGAGGTCAGAGGAGAATGGCCAGACTGGTTCCAGCTGATAGTAAGGCAGCAGTAACTCAAATAACCACTCGTTACAATCGAGGTATGCAGAAGAGCATGTCTGAATGCACAACACGTCCAACCTTAAGGCAGGTGGGCTACAGCAGCAGAGCTGCCACTCCTGTCAGCTAATAACAGGAAACTGAGGCTACAATTCGCACAGACTCACCAAAATTGGACAATAGTAGAAAAACTTTGCCTGGTCTGATGAGTCTCGATTTCTGCTGCGTCATTTGGATTGTAGGGTCAGACTTTGGCGTCAACAACATGAAAGCATGGATCAGGGTTTCTGTAGATATCATAATGTCAAATTTAAGACTTTTTAAGACATTTTTGAGACTATTAAGTATTAAATTTAAGACCTAAATCACAATATCAAAAACATGCGAGAAAAAATGCTAAATCACAAAATTAGTGGTAAAATACATTTATTTAAATTGAACAGAACTGAAGACAGGTTAGATGGACCATTAAACTACAGAACGAAAACATCTTAAGGCTAATTTATTCTTTCGCCTGGCATTGCCGACCTCCACTCACTGTGTGCGCACCTCACGAGACGGACAAGGCTTTTATACTTGACGCGTTCGCCGTTGTGCTACTCTTTATTTTTAAACTAATTTATTTTTATTAATTATTTTAATGATTATAAGGATTTTATAACCATTCAAGATTTTTTAGATTAAACTTTGATGCATCACTTGCTCAGACAGTTCTACCTATTAAAGTTAAATTTCAATGACTAGAGAAAATGGGTTGCTCTACAATTATATTTTATATTACGGCAAGAATAAAAGCAAAAAAAAAAAAAAAAAACTTACAAAAAATGCTGCCATTTTTTATATTTATTTTGCCCACTCAACAACTCACATATTACTGTCTAGCTAGATTCTGTCCTCTACTTATAAGCTAAAAAGTCAATAATGGTCCAACATTCCTGACCATTATCACAAATAAAGCCTAGAAAACAGGGCATCAGTATATTGTAAACCGATAGATTCAAATAATTTTTCCAGTTATCAAAGACATAATTTGTTACTTAATTTTAGTTTGTAGCTATTAAATTGTTTTAACTTTAAAACTGTAATATATACATCAGTGTAAAACCTATGAATGGTGGAAAAACATATTCTGTAGTATTAAAACCACCTGGGTCTCCACTTTTGCCATGGCCTCTTTTTTGTTTGTTTTAACAAACTTATCCCTCAGGTTTTTCCAAACTTTTACAAAAACTATCCTCTTTCCCACAGCTGTTGCAATTTCTAGCCAAGAATTATTGATCATCTGGTTATCTCTATGATGATCATGCATGGACGGATCATAAAAAAGTCTGTACAGTCATACCTGTTTCAGACAAAATTTTAGACTTTTTAAGACCCAGTGGAAACCCTGATGGATCCATCCTGCATTGTATCAATGGTTGAGGCTGCTGCTGGTGATGTAAGAGTGTTGGGGATATTTTCTTGGCACACTTTGGGCCGACAAACCTGCAGTAACTGCGTGATGCTATCATGTCAATATGGACCAAAATCTCTAAGGAATATTTCCAGTACCTTGTTGAACCTTTGCCATGAAGGATTAAGGCAGTTCTGAAGGGAAAGGGGTCCAACCCTGGTACTAGTTAGGTGTACCTAATATAGTGTCCGGAGAGGCATAAATATGTCTATAAGAAGAAACAATGTTGAGTAGAGATATCATTCCTACCGATAAAAGTGTGTTAATGTCGAATGTAAAAGTGAAACCATACTATCTAACTGAACTATTATTTATATATATATATATATATATATATATATATATATATATATATATATATATATATATATATATATATATATATATATATGTATATATATATATATATATATATATTTATTTATATATATATTTATATATATATATATATATATATATATATATATATATATTTATATATATATTTATATATATATATATATATATATATATATATATATATATATATATATATATATATATATACATACATATATTAGTGCTGGGCCGTTATCGGCGTTAATGGCTGCATTAACGCGAGACTCTTATCGCGTGATAAAAAAAAATATCACTATTAATCTATTCTCAAAGTTGGGTTGGGAGCTAGGTCTATTCTAGGCAAGCTATGATGACTTTCAGAAAAGTCCTACATGACGGTAATAGTTGAATTGCAGTGTTTACTTCAGTAATGCCACTAATATATGCATACTCCACGTCTTAATTCCATTTCTGTTTAGTTCAGTTATGACTTTAGTCGCATTAAGGTAAACTCTGGGAACTCTGGGAGCCCCCCAAGAACGCTTTTTTTTGCCATTCCAGATGACTTTATTAATAAGTGATTTGAGTCATTGCAGAGATGTATGGATGCAGTCCTCCAAGCTCATGGGAGTCATACACAATATTGATTCTGTTTCCACTGCAGCATGACTTTATATTCTATACTGTACATTATTTCTGTTAAGTGACAAGACTTTTATTTAAGCAAAGTCAGACCTTACTGTCCTAATTAAATCATTAAAAATCAAGGCATGATCATATTTTATTTTGGTAAAATAAGCCTAATCTAGAGGTCTTTGCCTTTCATTTAAGCCACTTCTGATTCCAAATGATCAACTAGAAGTCAAGTTATTATTTGTTGTTCCTAAAACTTGGATAGGCGACAAGACTTTGATCAGGTAGTGTATGTATGAAAAAAAAATTAAGAAGTTGATCACAAAAAACAAACAAACAAACAAAAAAGCAACATGCTTATATGCAGGTCATTCCTGAACATTCGATCAAGGTGGAGTTCTAGAAGACAAATTCTTCAATACAGACGGCCAGCGTGACCTCGGATGACTTCTTTTTCTTCTTTCTCTCTAATTTCTCAATCATAGGAATCATAAAGGATGCTTTCAAGACACTCGGTAACGACCCCCAAGGACACGCCGTTGCAATTCAATCTAACATGCAAAATGTAGAAAGAGTTGTGTGTGAAATTAATGGCCCTGTGGACCGTCATTTTTATAGTTGTTGGCAAGAGAACCTCAGGGTGTCGGCGGGGTTGCGGTAATGGAGGTGCTTACAAAGAGTCTGTCAGTGAAAAGGAACTTACTGCTTTCCTCCCAGACGTGCGATCCTCAAAGACAGATCGCCCTCTCGCTTCACACTAGCCCGTGAGGTCCCGGGCTTCACTATGACCTTTTTAAA
>NC_079454.1:45588128-45640238 GCF_903798145.1 Danio aesculapii | reverse complement strand
TTGGGGGGGGGGGGTCTCAAATCATGCTCTTCTACATCCTTCATCCATAGCCAGCTCACTTTGTTATTTATTATTATTATTATTTTATTATTATTATTATTATTATTATGTTATTATTATTATTAGTGTTTGCATGGGTTTCCTCCGGGTGCTCCGGTTTCCCCCACAATCCAAAGACATGCGCTATAGGTTAATTGAATAAACTAAATTGGCCTTAGTGTATGAGTGTGTGTGAATGTGAGCGTGTATGGGTGTTTCTCAGTAATGCGTTGTGGCTGGAAGGGCATCCGCTGTGTAAAACATATTCTGGAATAATTGGCGGTTCATTCTGCTGTGGTGACCCATGATAAATAAGGGACTAAGAAGGGGAAATGAATGTGTATGTGTGTTTATGTGTGAGAAAGTGAGTAGTGTGTAATGTACTGTATGTTCATTTTTCATTCGTATCATTTATTTTTGTTGTCATTTAGTGTCGCTGAAGGAACAACCTATGAGCCGCTCATATTACACTGTAAAAAATATTTGTTAATTAACACTTTCTGTACTTTTTTTTGTTTATTTACGGTTGTGAATTGCATTGTGGGAGCTTGATCTCTGCTCTGTCGACTTTTGATGTTGAAAATTCAACTCTACAGTTTAATAAAGCGACTTTTATTAATATTTTAATAGTTTAAATAATAGTATAGTAAATAGTAAAAGTGTATACGAAATAATATAGAGAACAGAATAACAGAAAATGTACAGGCAGATTATTACAAGGTGATTGTAGCATAATATACAACACCAACCCAGTCAATATATCACTTTAAACTATTACAAATGTCAATAAAAGTCACTTCATCAAACTTTTCAAGGTTAAAAGTTTTTGTAAGAAAGATCAAGGTCTTAAAATGCAATTCAAAAGCTTAAATAAATGTGGAAAAGTAAAGAAATTAAAACATGAATCACAAAATACAGAAAACTGCTAATTTACATATATATTTTAAAAAGTTTATTTCAGATTTTCACTTATTTCAGAATATTTTAAGAAAATGCGTCTTTTTTTTAAACAGATGCTAGACACACAGTAGAAATCATAGAAACAAATAAGATTTTAAGGCCTTATTCATGAATAAGAATCTTAAGAGATATTATCTATATAATATCTATATCTATCAATATAATATAATAATAATAATAATAATAATAATAATAATAATAAATAATAATAATAATAATAATATAATAATAATAATACTAATAATAATAATAATAATCATTCATTAATTTTCTTTACGCAGCGGATGCCCTTCCAGCCGCAACCCATCTCTGGAAAACATTCATACACACTCACTCACACTTATACACTACGGACAGTTTAGCCCACCCAATTCACCTGTACGGCATGTCTTTGGACTGTGGGGGAAACCGGAGCCCCTGGAGAAATGCCAACTGACCCAGCCGAGGCTCGCAACAGCACTACCTACTGCGCCACTGCATCGCCCAATAATAATAATAATAATAATAATAATAATAATAGTAATATTAATAATTTTAATATAATAACAATAATAATACACAATAATAATAATAATTTTAATAATTTTAATAATAAGCGGCACACAGATAGTAAATAAGATAACAGATAGTAAATGAATGATGGATGGACAATAGATGAAGGATAGATGAATGGATGTGTTGAAAATAAGTATACACATTCAACAGAGTTCAAATTAATCATTTAAATAGTTGTATGTGTTTTGAAATAAGTTTAATTTAGCTAGCTTTAGTACATGCTGTTTTTATAGAGGCATTTTAAAACCATGGATTTGACTAAGTATTAGATGAATATGACTATATTGTATGACTAAATATAAAGCAAAAATATTCATAAAGGCATCAGCGCCAAAGCTCCAAAAATATAAATTCATTAACTTAAAAAAGCAGACCTGTTTGATGAAGAGCCAGTATGATTGAAACGTCATACACTTTGTGACAGCTTTTTTTTACATTTTTTATTTTTATTTTTGGAGCCTTGGTGTTGCCACCTTTATAGATATTTTTGCACTTTTTGTTGTTAGGCTGAGCACACATTTAGATTGATGTGTGTGCTTTTGTGCAGTTTTTTCATTAACTAAATATACAGCTGAAGTCAGAATTATTAGCCCCCCTTTGAATGTGTTTTTCTTTTTTTAATATTTCCCAAATTATGTTTAACAGAGCAAGGAAATTTTCACAGTATGTCTAATAATATTTTTTCTTCCGGAGAAAGTCTTATTTGTTTTGTTTCGGCTAGAATAAAAGCAGTTTTTAATATTTTATAAAAACATTTTATGGTCAATATTATTAGCCCCTTTAGGCTGTATATTTTTCCGATAGTCTACAGAACATCTGTATACAATAACTTGCCTAATTACCCTAACCTGCCTAGTTAACCTAATTAACCAAGTTAAGCCTGTAAATGTCACTTTAAGCTGAATACTATTGTCTCGAAAAATATCAGAAATCAGTTATTATAAATGAGTTATTTAAACTATTATGTTTAGAAATATGTTGAAAAAAATCTTCTCTTCGTTGAACTGAAACTGGGGGAAAAAAATAAACAGGGAGCTAATAATTCTGACTTCAACTGTATATATTCAAATAAAACCATTTTTATTCATGAATCATAACCTGGTGTGTTTTTTGTTGTAAACCGTAGATCCTAAATTATTAGTTATAATTTATTTTCAGATATAATAATCGAGACTCAAAAAAATTGTGCACTGATAGTAGTCAAATTTATTTTTCTGTGCCAGTTCATTGTTAATGTCTAGTTTGCAAAGAGGCTTTCATAAATTGTTTTCTTAACAGACATGTTTAATCATGCATTAAATCATTTAGACATTAAGCTTGTTTGAAATGTAGCGATCTGTCACTCCGTATAAAAAACAACATTTATTGATTACATTTCTTAATAGATCATCAAAAATTGTTCATTTGTTTTTAAAAGTAACCTCCTTTTTTATATGTTTCTCTTCCTTTTTCCTTTTTATTTTCCCCCCAGAATAATTATTTGCGTGTGCCATCCTTATTGTTGTTTGCTTTTTTGTTAGATTAGTTCCAGTTTCAGCTTTGGTACCGACTAATCCAATGTATATGCACATACAGTTAAAACCAGAAGTTTACATACACTGTAAAAAAAGGCACATAACCATTCAAAAAAAAGTCAGATGTTCTCTTTTAGGTAAGTTAGGATTATCAAATTTGTTTCTGTTATGCTTAATTGCAGAATGATGAGAGAGATATTTTTTGAGATTTTGTCATAACTTTTCTTGAAAGTCAAAAGTTTACATACAATAAGAATATTATGCCTAAAAAATAAAAATAAAAGCTCAGATGATGGTGTCAAGGTTTTGGAAGTTTCTGGTTAGCTAATTGACAACATTTGAGTTAATTGGAGGCAAAACTGTTGAAACGTATTTAAGGAAAACCTCAAACACACTGCTTCATTGTGTGACAACATGGAAAAAACAATAAGCCAGAATCAACATAGAAAGATTACAATTAGCTAAATTACACTGCAAAAAAGAATACTTTTTGGAGACATGACCTGTAGTCTGATGGAACTAAGATTGAACTGTTTGGCCATAATGACCAGTGTTAAGGACAAAGGGGAAAGCCTACAAGCCTAGGAACACCATCCCAACTGTGAAGTGGGGGCGGCAGCATCATGTTGTGGGGCTGTTTTGCTGCAGGAGAAGAAAGAACATTATGTAGAAAAACTGAAGCAACATCTTAAGACATCAGCCAGGAAATCAAAACTTTGCCACAAATGGGTCTTCCAAACAGACCATGACCCTAAGCATACTGCCAAATTTGTTCAAATGTGCTTTAAGGACAACAGAGTGAATGTTTTGGAGTGGCCATCACAAAGCCCTGATATCAATCCTATAGAAAATTTGAGGGCAGAGTTGAAAAAGCATGTCCAAGCAAGACAGCCTACAAATCTGACTCAGTTACACTAGTTGTGTCAGTAGGAATGGGCCAAAATTCCTGCAAATATTGTGAGAAGCTTGTTTAAGGTTACCCAAAACATTTGACCAAAGTTATACAGTTTAAAAGCAAATCTAAAAAAATACCAAGGAAATGGATGTAAACTTTTGACTGTCTAGAAATTTATAAAATATTCTCTAAAAAATAAATTCTCTCTTTATTCTGGCATTTAGCAAATGTAAATCATTTAGTTAATCCTAACAGACCTAAAATAGTAAACGTTTAGTATGATTTAACATCAGACATTTTTTTTTAAATGGTTATGTTCCCTTTTTTAGAGTGTTTGTAAACTTCTGGTTTCAAGTGTATATGGTGTTGTAAAGCATCCTGTGTAAAAATAGTATTCTAAAAGAGAGATCTGTGTACTCATTTATGCTGAGCACTGTATATACAGTACTGAACAATGTCTCTTTTATTAGCTCGAGTTTTTCAATTGTCTCCAATGTTGCAAAATAATACAGCGATTATGCACAAATCTATTTATAACTCTATTAATAAACATTTGCGCCACTCGTCAGCACTCGTCATGCATTAGCCAGTCTGAGCTGTGAGTGAATGTCCTCAGATGCCCTTCCTCCATCCTTGGCAAAGTTACTAGTTTTTCACATTCACAATTCATAGGCTCGGTCCTCTGAGCAGGACTTTCTGTCTCAAAGTCGCCTGTCTCCCTCTATTCAACCAAATGCAGAAAGGCCCGCTCAGGTTCTCTGGATAGTTGCCAGTCGCCCTACAGAAAGACCAACTCATCAGAAAGCTTACAACGAGTCTAGATGACAGAGAAGCTGGCCGCTTAGAGAGATTTGATTGTCCACGTAAACACTGCAATCGGGTAGGCACACAAACACGCACACATACACACACAGGTCAATTTAAAATCCAGCTGCCACTGACCTTGTGTTTGACAGAGGACCCTGCATCATTGTTTGGTGATATCAGACTGAAGGAGACACATTCGGGAGGCCGTGTTCTTAGATTAGAACCTACAGCTTTAGATTTCTTGCAGGATTTCATTCTGACTATGGAATCCTATGACAAACATTTTATTGTAGCTCAAAGTATGAGTAGGAACATGCATAACATACATTGGTAATTATTTCAGGTAAAATTCAGCAATCATTATAATAAAACTGTGATGGATGGATGGATGGATGGTAAATTAATGATAAATGGATGATTGATGGATGACTAATGCATGGATGGTAAATAGATGAATAACAGATGGATGGTAAATGGATGAATAACAGATAGATGGTAAATGGATGAATAACAGATGGATGGTAAATGGATGAATAACAGATGAATGGTAGATGGATGAATAATAAATGGATGGTAAATGCATGATACAGTAGATGAATGAATGATGGATGGTTGGATGGATAGATGAATGATGGATGTATGGTAAGTTAATGATAAATGGATGATTGATAGATGAAAAACGGGTTGCTGAGTGTGGACGGATGGATTGAAATTAAGGATAGATGGATGATGGATGGATAACAGATGGATGGTAAATGAATGAATCACGAATGGATGGTAAATGGATGATTGATAAATGAATGATTGATAGAAGGATGAACAATGGCTGGATGCTAAATGGATGAAATACAGTATTATGATTGTGGATGGATCAATTGAAATTATGGATAAATGGATGATGAATAAATAACAAATGGTAAATGGATGAATAACGAGATGATGATTGTGGATGGATGGATTGAAATTATGGATTGAATGGGTGATAGATGAATAACAGATGGTAAATGGATGAATAACGGGATGATGATTGTGAATGGATGGATTAAGATTAGGGATAGATGGATGATGGATGAATAACAGATGATAAATGGATGAATAACGAGTGGATGGTAAATGGATGATAGATTAATGAATCATGGGTAAATGTATGAGTAATGGATGAATAATGCATGTATGGTAAATGGATGGTAAATGGATGAATAACAGATGGACGGTAAATGTATGAATAACAGATGGATTGTAAATGGATGAATAACGAATGTATGGTATATGGATGATAGATGAATGAGAGATGAATGGATTAATAATGGATGGATGGTAAATTAATAATAAATGGATGATTGATGGATGAATAACAGATGGATGGTTAATAGATGAACAACGGAATGATGATTGTAGATGGATGGATTGAAATTATGGATGGATGATGGGTGATTAACAGATGGATGGTAAACATGAATAATGAATGAATGGTAAAGGCATGAATAACTAATGAATGGTAAATGAATGATAGATACTGAATGATGGGTGGATGGATGGTAGAATGATGGATGGTACATTAATGGATGAATAACGTATAAATGGATGAATAATGGATGGATGGTTGATTGATAAATACTAGTTGGATGATGGTGGATGGACAGATGGATGGATGGATTAAAAACTATGGATAGATGGATGATGGATGGGTAACAGATGGATGGCAAATGCCTTATAGATTAATTAATAAATAAATGTATGATGAATGGATGGATTGATTAATTTATGGATGCATGGATGGATGAATGAATGAAAGGATAGATGGTAAATAAATGCTAAATAGATTTTAGATGGATGGATATATGAATAATAGATGAGTAATGGATGGATGATAGGTGAATGATAAAGGATGGAAGATAAATGATAAACAGATGATTGATGAATGGGTAGTTTGAAAATTATGGATAGATGAATGGTAGATGAACAATAGATGAATGGATAGTAGAATGAATGATGGATGGATGAATGAATGGAGGGTTTGAAAATATGGATAGATGAATGATAGATGACTCATAGATGAATGGATATTAATGAATGAATGATGGATGGCTGGATGGATGGTTAGAAAATTATGGATAGATGAATGATGGACTGACAGATGCATGGATGGGTTGACAATTATGAATAGATGAATAGTGGATGAATGAAAGGATTTAAAACTATGGATAGATGGATTATGGATGCATTGAAAATTATTGATACATAAATGATGGATGAATAATAGATGAATGATGGATGGATGGATGGATGGATGGATGGATGAATGGATTGGTTGAAAATGATGTATAGATGCATAACAGATGAATGATACATGGATGATATAGACCATTTTGAAAGATGTAAACAAAAACAATAGTCCCAACGTATTTCCTGTTTTAGATTTTTAATTTCTATAGCTTCTGAGAATCTAAAAAGAGCTACATATTGATAAATGATGTTATGATTAATGTTTTAACATTAAGTTATGATTGAATTGCATAACTGTTCAATTGTTACAGTTATGAAATAGTTTTAGAACAAGCAGGAAATGTTCATGGGCCAGTGACATGACCACATTGAAGAATATAAGAACACATCATCTATAAGAATAATGGTATGAGGGAAATACGGGTTAGTACTATGTATGGGTGGATGGAAAGTATACGAATGACAGATTATGGATGGATTTAAAGATGGATTGAACAATAGGCGGTCAGATGGATGAATGGATAGATATTAGATGAATATTATATTGATGAATGATGGAAGGATAGTGAATGATTATAACTGAAAAAGGAATAGTTTTTGTTGTGTGTCTGTGTGAATACTCCATGTCTGTCAATGGTTTTAATTTCAGCTCATGCATTTCACTCAGAGCACTTTTAAGCATGCTAATGCGAGTTTCCCTGAAGCAGCCTTGGGTTTAGTGCCTCGCTCAAGGGCAAAATGGTAAAAGAGCAGATTTGTGATCTCAGTATGTCTCCAGGATCTGGGTCAGCCTCACCTGCGCATGAACCTGCAGAGTTTGAAGCCAGAGCCCTTAAAGTCAGCGTGAAATGCTGGTTACAACCCAATTTACAACATGCGTAACATGGAGTATTTGCTAGTGAAAATGTTAATTGATTGAATTGGCAAAAGATATTTTTTATGATAAACTGACGGATGGATGATTGGATATGAAGATTGACGCGATGGATGGATACTTTTTAATACAGATTCTCTTGGGGTCTCGTGTAATGGATGGATGATTGGATATAAAGATGGACACCACAATGGATGGACGGACAGATGGACGAACGGACGGACGGACAGACAGATAGATGGATAGATGGATAGATAGATGGATACTTTTAATTCAGATTCTCTTGAAGTTCTGTTTAATGGATGGATGATTAGATATAAAGATAAGCACAGTGATAGATAGACAGACAGACAGACAGACAGACAGACTTTTTGTGTCTAATTAAATCCAATTACAAGCACGTGTTTGGTAAACCGAGCTACAGCAGGTCCTCACATAATATTAACCACTAAAATACTTTTAAGTTTTACATTTTACTTTTACAGTAAAGTTATATTTGCATAAGTCATCAAAACATTTGCATGTTAGTTAATAATATTACCGAATTTAATATAAAAATTGAGCAAATGTAAGTTGAAGTCAGAGTTATTAGCACTCCTGAATTATTAGCTTGCCTATAAAAAAATTCTGATTTCTATACTTTTTTACTTATTTCTTTTATTTTTTCTATAATAAAAGCACATGATATTTTACTAGATGTTTTTCAAGATACCAGTATTCAGCTTGAATTTCAATTTAAAGGTTAATTAGGCAAGTTATGGTAATTAGGCAAGTCATTTTATAACAGTGGTTTGTTCAGTAGACAATCAAAAAAAGTTGCTGAAGGGGGCTAATAATATTGACCTTAGAATGGTTTTACAAATATATAAGCTGCTTTTATTCTAGCAGAAATAAAACAGAAAAGATTTTCTCAAGAAGAAAAATATTATAGGAACAAAGTTCCCAGGAGGGTGAATGATTTTGACTTCAACTGTATTTTTACACACAATTACGTAAGTAGTTAAATAGATTGAATATAAATTATTGCAAATCTGCGGAGATTTCTCTAGTTCTGTGTGGTCCTATAAGTTCACAACACCATAGGCTTTTTTTTTTTTGGACCATTGTTTTCTTCACTGTAAATTTGCTCTTGTTACAGCCTGCGCCTCATGCTATTTATACTGATTGCGCTGTGGCATTAAAGCCCATCTGAGGGCTACGGAGAGAACATGCCACCTGAAGGATATAATACACCTCCTAAATGTGCACACACGCTCCCCCTCGGCCATGAAAGAAAAAAAAGCCATTACCCTCCCCTTTAGCGTGTGCCGCGTGCAGCAGAGAGACGGATTGCCCTCAGTAATTCCATTTTCCCCTCCGGATTTTCAATAAGTATGCTTGGTGCCACTTTAATTTATGGGTAGCGCAACTGCACCAAGCCGTCACTGGCGTACTGTATGTGCGTAATAATGTGAAACCTGGCTAGCTGTAAGTAGCTTTGACACCGCGCTCTTATTTATTTATTTATTTATTTAAATAAGTCCGCACGTTTGTTTTACAGTCGATGTGGCGTTACAAGTTTGAGGAACGAGCAAGGAGAACAGTGGGAGATCATTAATCCCACGGGATGTGACAGTCGACTTCTGTGAAGGCACAATTACCTCCTGTGCTGGAGGAAAGTCACTTTCTGGCTGTTTTTTTTTCCTTGCAGGGAGGGTTGAAGTTTATATACAGTAATGAAGTTCCACAGTGTGCCGCTTCATTCATATTTCATGCTGTAATGATTCGCCTGCGCCTTTTTTTCTTCACAAACCTTTAAAAAATGGTCTGTTTTTATTTTTGCTCCTTATTTTCATCGTGTTTTTTTCTTGTTTTTTTTTTTGATGATCGCAACTGTGGATTTTTCTTTCAGACTTTTTGTATTAGTTTTACATCAGCACCAAACAGAAAATAAAGGCACATGAGAGAGAGCTAGGTAAGATGTGACACATTTTAGCATTGTTCTTTGGTATTAGATCAAATGAGGCAATGCTAATAATTCTTATAATATTGCAGCTGAATTTAAATTAAATAATCTGTAGAAAACAGTGATGGAAATCTGTTGTATAAACGCAATATCAAAGTCAAGTCAAAGTCAGCTTTATTGTCAATTCAACCACATGTACAGGACACACAGTGAATAAAAACTGCGTTACTCTCATACCCTAGGTGCCTAATATAAAATATTAATACAAAAAGATGCATTTTTAAAAGAAATTGCAATAAATACAATAATACATGTAATATAATCTAAAAATGTAAGTAAAAAAAATTGTAAACAGCACAATTAAGGGTACACCCATAGCAGTGAGAGTTGGCTGTATATACAGCCATATCGCACTGCTACGAGTGTGATATTCCACCATTCATTCACATCTGCAGCTGACTTCAGAACAGCAGAAACGGTTGCCAGTTCACAAACGTGACTTTAGAGCTAGTATTTGAATGATTTTCTAGCGTAATGTCTAAAGTGATGACAAAATGGGGAATTTTGCTCACATTTTAAGATTACAAGGCTGAACGGCATGAAATGCCATCAGTCTACACAGATTTCCCAGTATTGAGTTGCAATTGGGAAATCATGATAATTAACCTTGAAAAAAGTCAAAGCAAAGCAAACACTAGCAGTTTCTGTGCTATAAATACAGAGATCGACTTAGAATGTCACATACCTGATTTATAATGATTTTTTCAGCTGTAGTTTAAAACTTACATTGAAAAAACGCCGTTTTTCTCCATCTAAGGACTTAATGTGTGGTCTCTGTCACCATCTTGTATTTAATAATTCTTTAATAACCAAAAATATGATGTAAAATGAACATTGTTTCAAGTTATTTTTTGTATCTATAAAAAAAAAAAAAAAAAAAAAATATATATATATATATATATATATATATATATATATATATATATATATATATATATATATATATATATATATATATATATATATATATATATATATATATATATTAGAGGTGTGAACCTACACTGGTCTCACAGTTCGGTCCGGTTACAATTGTCATGCCATCGATTCGGTTCAATTGGATATCTCGCTACATCATGGTACATTGACGATGCTTTCCATACACAATTTTACTTCACAGCACAAGAATTCTTGTATTAAACTCAGGGCTTAATTTGTGCCAGAACACACCAGTTCTGGATCCAGCACCTCTGAAATCTAATCCGGCACCGATCCGCCCTCCTCAACCGCCCTCCTCCCCCCGTCCGCTGTTCACTTTCTTCAGCGACTCCCCAACCTGCTTCACGTTCGTCTGCGACACCCCCACCCTGCTCACTTTCGTCCGTGACACCCCTCCACCGTCCACCGCACGAATAACCCCCTCACCTCCCTCGCCATAGTGTTCTACCACGACAAATCACATATGAGATAAATGACGTCAGTACATAATAACTGGTTAGGATCTATTATTGAACCAATACCGAATTGTCCATGTCTGCATCGCAGTGCACCAAAGAAACTATTAATTTTGACACCCCTAATATATATACAGTTTAATGATTAAACTGACAGAAAGACTGCATTATTTGGGAGGTAGTTGTTTATATTGTGGCTTTTCTCCTTTATTATCAACAAGTGAGTTTATTGCTGTCATATCAGCAGCACAGCACATGCATAATTATCCACTTTGTGAGAGAATGTAAAGGCATTGAATTAATTTTTTCCTCCTACTGACCCGCTGATTTTGGTTACCTGATATATACCCCCAATATATATATGTGTGTGTAAAACTTTATATCTTAATATAACAATTTATGTAAAATAATAATAATCTAAATAATTTTAGCTGCATAAAACAGACAAACTGGTATATTCAATGGATCAATAATGTGACAAAAGCACGATGGCTTAATTCATTAAGTAAATGACACATCTTCACTCTCCTCACCATCTCCTTGCGGATGCCAGATTTTAATGCAGAAATTGACCGCTAAATGACTCCCGGTTTGCCATTACTATCTGGCAACCTACTACATGAACATGGCTAATTATGGTCAATCAAGCATGCTTTTAATCGGGTTTTACTGGCAAAGGACAGCAGAAATGTGCTCCAGATATTTTCATTTCTTTATATTTTTTTAATCTGCATGTGTGATGTGTGCTTGAATGTGTCAGAGTCAACAGTAGCCAGCAGTTTTTATTTTGTATTTGATTAGATTTTTTTGTTTTTGGGATGTCCCCAGCTAATTTGTAATCTCCGTTTGCACACACATGCACCATGTGGCCATCTCCCATCATCCTCATCCTCATGTTGGCTGCTAGAATGCTGAAAAAATGGCACTTTAAGTGAGAAAAATAATAGATGCTCATTTTTGTAAACACTTTCTTTGCTCTATCTCTCACAGACATGCGCTCTCTCTCTCTCTCTCTCTCTCTCTCTCTCCATCTTGCTGAAAAAACAACGCTTGCAATCAGCAGCTCCATAAATATGCACCTCTCTCCAAAGCCAGAGTGATTTCCATAATAAAAGTGCTCAGACAAAGCAAATTGCTACTCCAGCCGATTCAGATTGCACTAATTGACCTGGTTGATGAACATGCTTTTGTTTTATTTCTTCCTCTGTCTTTTTGTTTTGTTTGTTTAACTCTCCCCCTCCCCCCGTTTCTTATTTCTCCTCTCTATCACCTCCATACCTTAACCCAGGACTGCCATCCCGTTTCTGTTTTACCTTAAAACCCACCGGCAATTAGAGAGGACGGGGAAATAACAAACTCTGGCTTTTTTTTGCTTTTCAGGAGGGAGTGGCGTTTTCTTAATCTTTTCAGCTGTAGTTCCAGGGGCGTAATTGCACATTGTCCTCTTGAGTTTGTCCTTCTTTTTTTCTCAAGTCCTCAATCAGTGGAGACTAATGACCCCCCCATCCCCTCCGCACTCCTATGTTCATGCACAGGGCTTTTTCTCATTGGCTGACGCCCAGGGGGACTTTGTTTAGGTTTGGTGGGGGGTCACTCTCAAAGATCCACTCGCGGGACAGCGGGAGAATGGCTGCTGGCCTCCTGTGGCAGAACTAACGTCGCCTTGCCTCACCTTTATTTCTTCTCTTTCATTCTCTCTTTTGTTTTGGTTTTCTCACTGTAACCATCTTCCACACCAAGGTTTGAGATGAAAGCAAAAGTTCAGCTAAAAATGAAAATGTGATGTCGATTCGCTCATTCTTCAGGACATCCGTGATGACTTTATTTTTGCAGTAGAAAGATGTATATATTTCAGGAAGATTTATATAGCTGCTACCGTCACACGTATTTAGACAAAACTAAATTAATATATGTGGCTCCTGGTCTTATGATGTGCTCCACGCTGTCGTGAATGAACTCAGGACCATTAAACATAAAAAAAACATATTTATTGTCATTATTATTATTTAAAAATGCTTTATAAGACGTCAGGGTATGTTATTAAAGGGATGGTTACCCAAAAATGTAAATTCTGTCATAATTTTCTCACTCTTATTTCAAACCTTTATTGGTTTCTTTCTTCTGTTGAGCACAAAAGAAGATATTTTGAAAAATGCTGAAACCCTGCAACCATTGACTTCCATAGGCTATGCTGAAATTATATAGTACACTATATATAGTAATATAGTACACTAAAAACAATATGCGAGCCGAGTAGTATGTACGAATTCATAGAATTCGGGATGTGAGAAGTACTGGTATGACTTCCGGTGAGATTCTGAAGTGTACATCCAATGGACACTAGATGTACGGTATGTTCAAACAATGTTTCATTTTGCTTAATTAGACTGTTCTATCAATATAAACATAGTATTAAATATATACTAAATCAATATATCATAGTATTTTTTATTCTGTGAGTTTGTATGTTCTTCAAAAGATTCTCCCACATGGACAGATTCACTATAGAAATCAATTAGTTGACTTTACTTAAAGTGAGTAAGACCCTTTAAAAAAAAAAGTCAACTTAACATTTCCAAGTTGAATAACGACAACTTCACTTTTTAAGGCAACAGGTTGCACACTTTTTAAAGTAAAATAAATACTTGTGTTTTACAGTGTATTTGCAAAGTAAATTTCTCTTTTACACACCTCTTCATAAAAAAATCCATGGGTGCTCTGTTATAAAAAAAATTATCCATGTTATTATTGTCAAGCTCTTCTCCACACATCTTCGCCCTGTCCTTTACTTTCCTTTGTGTTGTGTTTGTGTTTTTCTAGTTACCTTAGACTTCAACAGGTTTTGCGTGCCGTCAAAGTCATTGTTGCCAAAAGTTACCTCAGTATTGTGTTAAAAAACGGTGTTTTCACCTTGTGCTAGAACATTCGCCCTGAAATTTTGTCATTGTGTACTCCCACATTTTCTTTCTGTCTGGAAACACAAAAGGAGATCTTTCGACAGGCTGTCCAAGCTTGTTTTCTGCAGGCAGAGTTGTTTGCGGCGCGGGGAAAGTGGATGATTTAAACTGCCAGTCTCTGAAAACTGCTTTATTTGACTGCGTCTGCTATATATCTGAAGCCATACAATCGTTTTCTGAGAAGCAGATCGAAATCTTTGCTGCTTATGAACTCAAATCTAATTTGCGGTCTCATTTTGAGTTGTGATTTTAACTGAACTCTTTGAGAAGCATCATTTTGGTCTGTTTCTCTCACAAAGATGTTCTATGACTGTTCAATTATTACCTTTTATTGTGCTTTTTTAGAGCTGTAGAGTATAAATCATTATCCACTTTCTTGAAATGGCTCAAACTTTCTGCCGGCAGTCTCTTTTTTTGTGCTTTAGAATTAATTTTGAAAATAATACATGGTTGAAAATGTGGGTTGTAAATGATGGCTAAATTTTCATTTACGTGTTGAAATGATATTTGTAAACATTGTAAAAAGATATTAGTTACTTTACTTTTGAAAAGTGAGTGAATCTATATATCTAAATCTGAGTAAATATACTACCTGACAAAAGTCTTGTCATCTACCCCAGTTTTAAGAGCAACAAATAATAACTTCACATCTATTTTACCATTTGTTGAACTGCTTCCCGATCACCACAAATAATGCAGAAGACCTATTGGACCCAAGATACTCACAGAAGTCAGTCAAGTTTGGTGCAGGAAAAATCATGGTTTGGAGTTGCATTCAGTATAGGGGCGTGCAAGAGATCTGCAGAATGGATGGCAACATCAACAGCCTGAGGTATCAAGACATTTGTGCTGCCCATAACATTACAAACCACAGGAGAGGGCAAATTCTTCAGCAGGATAGGGCTCCTTCTCATACTTCAGCCTCCACATCAAAGTTCCTGAAAGCAAAGAAGGTCAAGGTGCTCCTGGATTGACCAGGCCAGTGACCAGACATGAACATTATTGAGCATGTCTGGGGTAAGATGAAGGAGGAGGCATTGATGATGATTTCAAAGAATCTTGATGAACTCTGGGAGTCCTGCAAGAACGCTTTCTTTGCCATTCCAGATGACTTTATTAATAAGTTATTTGAGTTATTGCAGAGATGTATGGATGCAGTCCTCCAAGCTCATGGGAGTCATACACAATATTAATTCTTTTTCCACGGCACCATGACTTTATATTCTATACTGGACATTATTTCTGTTTTTAGAGTTTAATGAACCCAAAGCAGCTCGGTGCTAGAAAAATGTTCACCTAAACAACAGTTTTGTAGAAAAATGGTGGATTATTTTTGGATTACTAGGTACTTGTTGCTGCTACCGTTTTTATTTTAGAGCTAGCATGCATATTTTCAGGGAAATAGAAATAGAAATTAATACAAGGTTAAAATGATGATGTTTTATCTAAAAGACTTAATAATGCCAAGTTTATTGCTTTTCCTCTATATTTATTTAAACACAGGCAGTGTAAAGTGTTTAACTATATATGTTTTTATTTCATTTTAGCAGGTAAATAATTTTCATCATCAGTCCCTACTTAATTTAAGTCAATTCAATTATAAAAATATAAAAAATAAAAATAAAACATAAAATAAATACAACCATTTACAATAAAAACAATTATTTTACCATACAAATTTTTTCTTCTAATGTTAGTATATTATTATTACTACTATTATTATTATTATTATTATTATTATTATTATTATTATTATTATTATTATTATTATTATTATTATTATATTTGAATTTAATAAATGGGATAGCCCCTTGAGATGAACTCTCATTTTTCGAGGAGGTCCCGTTCATGGTTTGTTCATGTTAGTAAATGCATTAATTAACATTAACTAATGAACCTTGTTTTAAAGTGTGACCCTATATATATATATATATATATATATATATATATATATATATATATATATATATATATATATATATATATATATACACACACACACATTTAAAAGACAGAAAAACACACTGATATTAATAAACACTTCAGTGTAGTCAATAAATTGGAAAATATTCTCCTCAAAATTACGTTTCGTTTCAAACCTGCGGGTCGATTATCCCAACAGTGGACACTTACTGCTACTGGGCTGAAAAAGCAAGCTCAGATCAGCTCATTTTCACCTAATGGCCTTTCCATGTACATGGGCTTTTGCTCTGGTTTATCTGGTGACTGGACACATGAGTGCTATCTTCACTAAAACACAATCGACTCCTGCTTGCCTGTTAATTTCAGTCCTCCTGCCCTTGACCTTCAGAGGATTATCTCTTCAGTCAGAGCATAAAACCCCTGATGCTGCTCATTATTCACATTCCGCATCCAGCCCTGGACATTTCTGCATCTCAAGTGATCGTGTGAAAGACAAGAGCAGGCAGATCAGTCTTACTCGCAGACATCTAGGAATGGTAGACATAGAGGTGATTTTAGTTTTTTTTTAAACAGAATGGCACGGAACCAGTCCAGGGCTGTCCATGGGAAAGGTCGATTGTTATTCGTTTAATAGGCATATTCTCATCTGTTAAAAAATTATGATATTAATAAGAATTTAAATTTGAATCTGATCTTAGGCATTGCAATGAAAACAAAACTAAAAATATGTAAAGTGCAAAAATGTGAATCCATTTCTGTGTGAATATAGCCAAGATTTTTGGTGCATTTAAACGAAACAGTTTTATTAAACAGATATATTTATTGAAATAAGAGCTTGGTCATCAAAAATCGAAAGATAAAGCATATAAATTCAAACGAGTTTTTGCAAAATTACAAACGACAATTTTCACCCAATTTGATATGTTTGGGTCTTGATTTTTCTTCTTTATTATAATTGTATTTAATATTACAGTTTTTTATAATGTGTAGTAATACACTACCTGACAAAAGTCCAAGTTTTAGGAACAACAAATTATAACTTGACCTCTAGTTGATCATTTGGTATCAGAAGTGGCTTATATATAAGGCAAAGGCCTCTAGATTACACTTATTTTACCAAAATAAAATATGATCATGTCTTGATCTTTTATTAACTGATTAATTGAAACTGATGACATGCTTAACAACATCAAGTGCTAAATGATACACCACCAAAAAAATAAGCAGCTGGGAATGACGCTGTGTTCAAAAGTGAATATTTCATCACATGAATATTTTTTCACATCTTCCGAAAGTCCTGGCCTTTTAGACTACAACTGGATACAATAAATATTAAGACAGCCCTCGAATAAAAAGTGTCAATTTTATAATACTTGAGCCTCATTTATTTATTTATTTATTTACTTATTAATTTTTAACAATTGTTAGTGTTTATAAGTGTTTATATATTTTAAGCTTCTAGATTATGCCTTAAATTATATATATATTTCTGCTGTACTTAAAAAAAGTGAGTAAACCCATTGCTTTTAAAGCGATTAGTTGACTTTATTTTAAAAAGTTAGTAAACCTGTTGCCTTAAAATGATTAAATAAATGAATAATGTTCATAATTATAACAATTAAGTCAACTTAACCGTTTCAATTTACAATGGATTTACTCACTTTTTAAAGTAAAGTCAACTTGTTGCTTTTAGGCAACAGGTTTACTCAATTTTCTAAAGTAAACTAATCACTTTCGAAAGTGTACACAGAAAAAAGTGTTGCATGCAAAACTGTTGCAAACAATTTATGTGTGTTGAATTTAAACAAGCAAATTGAATTGAGCAATGTTCAACTTAATTTGTTTGTTTAAATTCAGCCCAAATAAATTGTTTACAACCACTTAACGTAAAAAAATTGAGTAAATCCAAGGAATCATCTTTGAATAATTTTTTTCAGTGTATATACATCATATAGAAATATCATTGTATATATAAAAAGTTTTGTCGCCTATCCAAGTTTTAGGAACATCAAATAATAACTTGACTTCTAGTTGATCATTGGCATTTGGCATCAGAAGTGCGGCTTATATGAAAGGCAAAGGCCTCTAGATTATGCTTATTTTATTAAAATAAAATATGATCATGTCTTGATTTTTAATGATTTAATTAAGGCAGTAAGGTCTGACTCTGCTGAGACAAAAGTCTTGTCACTTAACAGAAATAATGTCCAGTATAGAATATAAAGTCATGGTGCAGTGGAAAAAGAATTAATATTGTGTATGACTCTCATGAGCTTGGAGGACTGCATCCATACATCTCTGCAATGACTTGCATAACTTATTAATAAAGTCATCTGGAATGGCAAAGAAAGCGTTCTTGCAGGACTCCCAGAGTTCATCAAGATTCTTTGGATTCATCTTCAATGCCTCCTCCTTCATCTTACCCCAGACACGCTCAATAATGTTCATGTCTGGTGACTGGGCTGGCCAAACCTGGAGCTCCTTGACCTTCTTAGCTTTCAGGAACTTTGATATGGACGCTGAATTATGAGAAGGAGCGCTATCCTGAATAATTTGCCCTCTCCTGTGGTTTGTAATGTAATGGGCAGCACAAATGTCTTGATACTTCAGGCTGTTGATGTTGCCAACCACTCTGCAGATCTCTTGCACACCCCGATATACTGATTGTAACCCCAAACCATGATTTTTCCTTCACCAACTTGACTGATTTCTCTGAGAATCTTGTGGGTTCCAGTAGGTCTTCTGCAGTATTTATGATGATTGGGATGCAGGTCAACAGATGATTCATCAGAAAAATTTACCTTCTGCCACTTTTCCAAATGATCAACTAGAAGTCAAGTTATTATTTGTTGCTCTTACAACTGGGATCGACGGCAAGACTTTTGTCAGGCAATGTAATATAAATATTATGCAATAGAAGCATTCGGAGGGGCTTTTTACCCAAATTGTCAAGCTGACATCATCAGAGAAGGACTTCCATTCCAGAGTGAAAGTGAATAGAAAATAAATGGTTAAATTTTGGTTAAAAATTACCCCACCCATTAAAAAAAAAAAAAAAAAAAACGCTGCTATTTTCAGTGCAATTAAACGATTAATTAATTGTTCCGCTTAAGATCAGCAATGTGCTTTAAAAAAATTACTTTGGTAAATTTCGACTTTAAAATAAATGATAGTAATAAAAAAAATCATGTCCAGTTAATTGTAGTCATGAAACAAATCATTTGCAGATAATCACATTTTATGACTGGATTCCATGTCGTAGCGTCCTATTTATCACAATTAATCTGCAGAAATACCTGGAAACCACTGAACTAAAATTACGATTTACGTTCCACGTTCCAAAAACATTGTCCGACTTTAGATTTATGAAATTAGGTTTCATGAAATCGACATATTCTAAACCAAAACAGTGGAAAGGCTGAATAAAAATGCTCATTCACTCTCTTCCAGTTGGTGGCGGAAATAGAATATTGTACTTAAATTGACACATAGATGCTGCAAACATTTTAATTAGATTATATAATAAAAAATTTGGCATAAAAACAGATTTGTGAAATTGGGTTACATCAAATCTACTTAAAACAAAAACAGTGGAAAGGCTGAATAGAACTCTTCACTCTTTTTTTCAGTAGGTGGTGTAAGTATGACAGTATAATTAAATGGACACATAGATGTTGCAAACAGTTTCCTTCGATTATATTATTTAAAAAATCTTTAGATTTGTGAAATGAGGTTACATGAAATCTATTTATTCAAAACAAAAACAGTGGAAATGCTTAATAAAATGCTCATTCTCTCTCTTCCAGTTGGTTGTGTAAATAGGACAGTATAATAAATTGACACATATGCTGCAAACTTTTTAATTTGATTATATTAATTAAAAATATGAAATAAAAACAATGATCTTCAGATTTGTGAAATTAGGTTATTTGAAATCTACTTAAAACAAAAATAGTGGAAATGCTGAAAAAAATGCTCATTCACTTTCTTCCAGTAGGTGGCGTAAGTAGAACAGTATAATTGAATTGACACATAGATACTGCAAACATGTTAAACAGATATTAATTTAAAATATGAAATAAAAACAATGATCTTCAGATTTGTAAATTAGGTTACATCAAATCTAATTATTCAAAACAAAAACAGTAGAAAGGCTGAATATAAATGCTCATTCACTCTCTTCCAGGTGGCGTAAGTAGAACAGTATAATTAAATTCCCACAAATATGCTGTAAACATTTTAATTTCATTATGTCAATTAAAAAATATGAAGTAAAAACAATGGTCTTCACATTTGTGAAATTAGGTTACAGGAAATTGACTTTTTCAAAACCAAAATAGTGGAAAAGCTGAAGTTTGGTGAAGTTTTTTTTCCTCGCCATGATTGCCACTGGCTTGCTCGGATCGAGACTTGTGGAGCTGCGCATGGATTTGCTCTTCAGTGTTTAAACTTTCAGAAGTGAAAATTAAACCACACTAAACTAAACTGAAATTCAACTCTGAAATCTGGACTTTACTAGAACTTTGTTAAGCTGCTTTGACAATCTACATTGTAAAAGCGCTATAGAAATAAACTTGAATTGAATTTAATTGAATTGCAAATGCTGAATAAAAATGGTAATTTACTTTCTACCAGTAAGTGACCTAAATAGCACAGTGTAATTAAATTAACACAAAGATGCTGCAAACACTTTAATTAGATTATATTATTTTAAAATATGAAATTTAAACAATGGTCTTACTTCAAATTTGTGAACTTAGGTTACATGATATCAGTTTATTTCAAACAAAATCTGTGGAAAGGCTGAATAAAAACTCAATCACTTTCCTCCAGCAGGTGGCATAAATAGAACAGTGTAATTAAATTGACAGATAGATGCCGCAAACATTTAAATTAGATAAATTTTTTGGTTTTTTAATGAAGTAAAATCTATAATCTTCAGATTTGTGAAATTAGGTTACATGAAATCGACTTATTCAAAACAAAAACAGTAGAAAGGCTGAATAAAAATGCTCATTTACTTTCTTCCAGTAGGTGGCGTAAATAGCACAGTATAGTTAAATTGACACATAGATGCTGCAAACATTTTAATTCAATTAAATGAATAAAAAATATGAAATAAAAACAATAATCTTCACATTCATGAATTTAGGTTACATGAAATCTACTTAATCAAAACAAAAACAGTAGAAAGACTAAATAAAAATGCACAATTACTCTCTTCCAGTAGGGGGCGTAAATAGAACAGTGTAATTATAGGGATAAATCAGCCATTTTCTGTTCTTCCTCGTGTGGTTTTAAATCTTTATAGGTTTTTTCTTTATACTGGACACAAAATATAATTTGAAGAATGGTTGACTTGACATTGATTTCCATAGCAGGAAAAAAAAAAACATTGCTATGGAAGTCAATGGGCCTCACCAACATTTTCAGAGTATCTTATTTTGTTTTCAACAGAAGAATGAAACTCAAACATTTTGAAAGTTTTGAACGAGTGAAATGTGAGTAAATGATTTAAAAATATTCATTTTTTGGTGAACTATCCCTTTAAGGGGTTACCTCGGTTGCTGCTGCAACAAAGCAGTTGTGCAGGTATTTAATATGCACTATATGGAGATGATCATTGTGCTCAGGGTGCTGCAGAGATCTTATTAGCGTAATGAAACACCTCTCTGGCAGTTGACGGTGTGCTGGCTCCATGCGGACAGACAGATTGTAGAGTTCATCCTTTTCCATGTCTTTCTGTCCCTGTCATTCTTTCTGTGCATTTGTCCTCAGTGCATGTTCTGATCATAAGTGTTTCACTCTTTAATTTTAGATCCAAGAAACAAAAACAAACACATATCTGGCTTTTATGATTTTTTTCTGTAGGGTTGTTCTACTAAATGGAAGCCTTTTATGTACAGTATATTGAAGAGAAACACTGTTAACTACTGCCAACTGATATTGTGTGTTAACAGAGGCATTTTTATAAACACATAACAATCCACTAACCTTTAGTTTTTTTTTCCTCTCTAAAATGGATGAAAAAAATAAAAATAAAAATGTAACTTGCATTAATTTGTCTTGAATAAAAAAGTATTATTTATGTTTATTTAGATATATTATATATATATATATATATATATATATATATATATATATATATATATATATATATATATATATATATATATGGCAAAATATCAAATATAGTTATTTAACCTGTTAACAAAGGTTCGGCAGCGTCTCACTTTGCCTCCTTAACCAATCACCTATAGTACTCACTAAAACCTATTTAAGGCAGACCAGCCCTAGCACTGTTCTTCTTGTTCTCTCGAACCCACCCTCTCTCCCTTCCTCTATTCCCTTGCTTCCCATTACCAATCCTTATAACCCTCTCTTCCCTCCTAGGTTGAATTGGGGGTCCTAATCACTCTACCAAAATATTACAGAGATGGTGCCCCCACTCTGAGGGCTCTATTCAAACGATAGGTGCAAAGTTTAAAGCACATGGCACAAAAGCATTAGGGGCGTGCTCGGCGCATGGTCTAACAGGGTTGTGCTTATTCTCTTAATTTGTGTTATGAGCATAACATGCATCAAACCAATCAGAGTCTCATCTCCCATTCCTTTTAAGAGTCAGTTGGGTCACGCCATGGTGCATTTGCTATTTACATGATGGACTTTGTAAGTGGAAAAACTGAACGCTGCACTAGCGAGCAAACAGTTAAACAGACCATCTGCAGCGCGAGCATAAATAATGAGCCGTCTCCATTTGGCCTCTTTACTTTCTCTTTACTTTACTTTTACTCTTTACTCCTTTACTCCTTTACTTTCGTGGATCAGGAAATGGTGTTTTACTCACTCCACTGAAGACATCTATTAGCTTACATATTTAATTTAGTTTGTTAAGCGCAAAGACTTGTTTAAAAAAACTATTTCTTAATTCCGTTCTAATTTCCAGCAAACAAAAAAATTAACAGTAATAGCGAAGTGTGGTCAAAAAAAGATTTGTTATATCCAAACACACGACCTATTCTTTAAAAAAAGCCCCCTGACATGAAGGCATGGAAGTAGTGGTTTTTATATTTATGTAGAAAATTAATAAATTGTAATATTTCAGTCCTTTAATTTGTTTTCATATGTAAAGATATTTGTGTATTGCCATACATCAATGTGTATTAAGCAATGTGTAAGCGTTATAGGCCCATATAGGTGCATAACTAACGCTGGTCAATGGCGCAATCTATTTTAGTTCTTCAAAATAGCAACACGCCAACAATGTTTCTTAACACACCTCCTTTTTAGACCATAACACCCATTGGTCCACAAAGTGGTGCAAATGGATTTGCTATTTAAACGACGTGGCACAAAACGTGAAAATTAGAGTTGCGCTGGTCTGAAAATAGCAACAAATCCCGACAAACACATCTTGCGCCTTATTGCGCTGGGTGTATGATCTCTGGGCATCATCGTTGGACGCCCAATGAACCTACCTACCTGTTCACTATTTATCCTCTTACTTCTGTTCCCCTTCATCCCACTGTTCCCCTACCACTCCTTTACATCCCTACATCCCTACACTAAAGTCTAGCTGAAAGTGTGCATGGTCCATGCTGGTGAAAACTATTTTAATAATAGTAACAGTTGTGTATTTATTATTTAATCTAACTTGCCTAAGTAAACAAATTAACCTAGTTAAACATTTAAAATGTACTTTAAGACAAAAGAAAGTGGTTATTATAAGTATTATGCATAAAAATGTGTTGGAAAAACCTTCACTCCATTAAACATCACTTGGGAAATCATTTTAAAATCAATGAAAATTTCATAGGAGGGCTAATCATTTTGACTATAACTGTAAACACATACACAAACACACCATCTTTAAAACCTTACTTACTTTAAAGGCACTTACTTAAATCACAAAGGCATCGTTTCCTAGAATGACTGTAATAGTGAATTTTGGTTTTATCAATTTTGGTCTGCTTTCCTGTTGGTCATGATGCCCGTGTTTGTGTGTTTGTCGTTGGTCTCTGTGTCCTCTGTCAGGTCTTCCAGAGAGACAGGCAGTGGAGAGAAGCTGGAGCTCAACATGACCAACATCAGTGCAGATGTGCTGGAGCTGCTACTGGAGTTCGTCTACACCGGATCTCTGGTCATCCACTCGGCCAATGCCAAAACCCTGCTGGAGGCCGCAAACAAGTTCCAGTTCAACACCTTCTGTAAAGTCTGCGTGTCTTTCTTAGGTATGCATCTCCAAAGATCCCAACATCTGGTCATGTATAAAATGTACTTTTGTCTCCCTTTTTTGCAGGACGATGTGTTCTTTGATTTCTGTAAAGGTCAGAGAACAATTGCATTGAAATGTCAGAGTCAATGTCACGGTCTCATCCGGAACCGATTATACCAATCAATACTAAATATGGAGGAGATTCGGCTGGCATGTAGACGCCCTATGCGATGAAAGGTTGGCAGGAGATGAAGACAAATTTAGAGCATGAAAGCAATGTTTCTACAACTGTGCAGTGCAATATTTATCATAATGAGAAACTTTGGTGACACTTTACTTGAAGGGGTGTTCATAAAACCTTTATAACCATGACATAATATCATAAATATGAATGAGATTTTATGCATGCTTATGACAACTGTTCAGGCTCGTTTTACAGCTTCCCATAAGTTGAGTTTTATCACTTTTAAATCCATTCAGACTGTTTCTGGGTCAGGCAGGAGCACTTTTAGCTTAGCTTAGCATAGATCATTGAATCGGATTAGACCATTAGCGTCTCGCTCAAAATTTTTTGGATAATTTTCCTATTTAAAGCTTGACTCTTTGTGTACCAGATACAAATTATGTAGACGCCCTATGCGATGAAAGGTTGGCAGGAGATGAAGACAAATTTAGAGCATAAAAGCAATGTTTCTACTGTGCAGTGCAATATTTATCATAATGAGGAACTTCGGTGACACTTTACATGAAGGGGTGTTCATAAAACTTTTATAATCATGACATGTCATAATTATGAATATGATTTTATGCTTTCTTATGACAACTGTTCAGGCTCGTTTTACAGCTTTCCAAGAGTTGAGTTTTATCACTTTTGAATCCATTCAGACAGTTTCTTGGTCCGGCAGGAGCACTTTTAGCTTAACTTAGCATAGATTATTAAATCGGATTAGACCATTAGCATCTCGCTTAAAAATTTGGATCATTTTCTTATTCAAAGCTTGACTCTTTGTGTACCTGATACAAATTATGGAGACGCCCTATGCGATGAAAGGTTGGCAGGAGATGAAGACAAATTTAGAGCATAAAAGCAATGTTTCTACTGTGCAGTGCAATATTTATCATGATGAGGAACTTTGGTGACACTTTACTTGAAGGGGTGTTTATAATAATTTATAATCAAGACATGATATGTCATAAATATGAATAGGATTTTATTCATGCTTATGACAACTGTTCAGGCTCATTTTACAGCTTTCCATGAGGTTTATCACTTTTGAATGCATTCAGACAGTTTCTGGGTCAGGCAGGAGCACTTTTAGCTTAGCTTAGCATAGATCATTGAATCGGATTAGACCCTTAGCATCTTGCTCAAAAAAGTTTGATAATTTTCCTATTCAAAGCTTGACTCTTCGTATACCAGATATAAATTCACATTTGTCCCTGTAGCCATAAGGCTTTATAACCTTAAATTTTAGCAAGTTAGAATTTTTTATGTTTTTAGTAGTATTAGTAGTATATTTCCAAAGTTATTATGAAGCATGACTGAGCATGCTTTTTTTTTAATATATTGATTTTGAGTGAATTGTGTTTTTGAATTATGCTAGTGCCCTAATTTAACTGCTCCTGGATTTATAAAGTTTTGCTATTTTCTAGGCCAATTTGGCTATGAACTATACTCTCATTCTGGCATAATAATCAAGAAACTTTGCTGCCGTACCATGGCTGCAGCAGGCGCAATGATATTATGCAGCAATTTTACATAGTTACCTAGCTGTGGACTATTTTAGATGCTGCGTAATATCATTGTGCCTGTTGTAGCTATGGTACTGCAGCAAAGTTCCTTAATTATTACGCCAGAATGATGATCTACACTCTCAGAAATAAAGGTAAGAGAGCTGTCACTGGGGTGGTACCTTTTCAAGAGGTACATATTTGTACCTCAAGGCTCCAAAGTAGCACCTCAAAGATGTATATTAGTACCTTAAATTTTCAAGAGGTACATATTTGTGATTTTTAAGTACTGCTGTGTACTCTTGAGGTATTAATAAGGACCCTTTAGTTACAAACTTGTACCTTTTGAAAAGGTACTACCCCAGTGACAGCTCTCGGATCTTTACTTCGGAAAGTGTATGTTAAGCTAAGCAAAAAGTGCTTGTGCCAGACCCTGAGATCAGCTTAATGGATTCAAAAATGATAAACTCTTTGGGAATTGTAAAACAATCCTAAATTACCCCCAAAAAAGTGGAGTGTGGTGACGCGGTAGTGCAGTGGGTAGCACAATCGCCTCACAGCAAGAAGATCGCTGGTTCGAGCCTTGGCTGGGTCAATTGGCGTGTCTGTGTGGAGTTTTCATGTTCTCCCCATGTTCGCGTGGGTTTCCTCTAGGTGCTCCGGTTTCCTCCACAGGTCAAAAAAAAACATGTGGTATAGGTGATTTGGGTAAGTTAAATTAACCGTAGTGTATGTGTGTGATATATATGTATATATATTGTATATGGGTGTTTCCCAGTGATGGGTTGCAGCTGGAAGGGCATCTGCTGTGTAAAACATGTGCTGGATAAATTGACGGTTCATTCCGCTGTGGTAACCCCAGATTAAATAAGGGGCTAAGCCGAAAAGAAAATGAATGAATGAAAGTAGAGCGTTTGCTCAGTGTCATTAGCTCAGTGTCATTTTAAATGCAAGGATGACATTGTTTGAGATGTCTCTGCTATGAAAAGTTTGACACCAACTTTGTTATGAAACAACTTGACAAACTAATACATCATAACCAATAATAAGTCTTCGTTTTAGACAACTTTACTTGTTAGCAAGACAGCATAACTTGTCATAAATCTGTCATAAACATGATTGCCATGAGGCTATTATACAGTAATTGTGTTATGAAACCAAAACGTTTCATGAGCACCAAATTCTAGTATTATGTATTATGTTATGTATTAGGTCTGGAGAAATTATGCTGAAATTCCTGCTTTGAATAACAGGAATAAATGACATTTTAGTATATAAAAAAACACTAAAATAGTAATATTTGATCTTCAATTTTGCGGTTTTTGCAATATCTTGCAGGTTTTAATAAATTCAGCTAATGTAGTCATGGTGAGAGTAAGAGACATACAAATACAGTACTTTCTTTTAACCTTAAACACATTTAGCTAGCTCTCTACAACTGTTACATGGTCGCCCACTGAAGCTAAGCAAGGCTGTGCCCGGTCAGTACCTGGACCAGCAGGGGGTGCTCAACCTGTGGTCTGTGTGGGTCCTAATGCCCCAATATATTGATGGGGACTCTATACTACTCAGTGAGCGCCATCTTTCGGATGAGACGATAAACCGTGGTCCTGACTCTTTCTGGTCGTTAAAAATCCCAGGATGTCCTACGAAAAAGAGTAGGGGTTTAACCCCAGCATCCTGGCCAAATTTGCCTACTGTCTTTTGTCCATCATGGCCTCCTAACCATCCCCATATTATTGGCTTTACCACTCTGTCTCCTCTCTACCAATTAGCTGGTGTGTGGTGTGCGGTCTGGGCAATATGGCTGCAGTCACGTCATCCAGGTGAATGCTGCATGGTGGTGGTGGATCAGGAGATTCCTTATTCATAATTAGAAATTACCATACATAAAATGGGATTTTTATCAATCAATCAAACAAAAAACTTTATTTTAATTTTTTTTAGAAACTTCAGCGAAACATTATGTGAAGTTGTAATAAAAAAATAACATGAAAGTTCTTGTTACAGTTGAAGAAACACTTATAAATAATGCAGGTCAAGTGGTTCAGCAATAATGTTAAAGAATCTTGATGCTAAGGCTGATATACTGTACATGTAAACATCAATAATGTGGGCGAAGACAAACTATTGATTTAAAAGGTACAGTATGAATATTTGTTTACTGAAAGTTCCTCAGTTTGTAAAAGTCCAATAACTGAAAGTCAGCAAATGGATTCAGAAGTAACTGGTTGAGGATTGTTGTGCCTTTGGGCAAAAATCTGATTACATGTCAAAGTTACTTACAGCAAGTAAAAAACGATTGATTAACTCCAACAGGGTTGTGTTGTAGTGAGTGAAGTGAGTAGAAACATAGGTTTGGAAATATATCTCAAGATACATGGTCTGGGAATTTCAGCTTTGTGTTTCACTAAAGCATGGTTTAAAGTGGTTCTGTTATGCTTTAACTCTTTATTAGGCAAAGAACCATATATGGTAATTTCTTTGAAGGGTTTCTTTGAAAGGTTCCACCCTCTTCTGAAAGTGGGTGGGAAGAAGCAGCCCATTAGCATTTAAAGAGAAATGTATATAGAAAAAAAAGAGTATCTTTACTTAGGGCCATTTAAAGCATGTTATAATAAATGATCTTAGAAATTTTACATAACTTGCTTTGGACACCTGGGATCTGATTTATAAAACGTATTTTCTAAAAGTGAACTTACACCAAAATCAATTTTAATTACTGTATTAATGATTATGACTCATATGATGATTTAAAGTGGTTCAATTAAGTCAATATTTAAGTTAAATACATTTGCTTAGAGTTTACTTAAAGCTCCGCACATTCTAATGTCAAGATTGTTTCTTATAGATTGCAACTTTTGATTAGGATGTGATGTATATACGTGTCTGCCCGTTTTGTGCATACGCCATGGTTATAAATGAGAACCCTGAGATTTATATATTGTAAAAAACATACTGTAACATGACCCCTGTAAGAAAAGTGCTTCACCCTCAGTCAACCGCTTCCAGTTATGTCAACTTGTTATGTCTTTTAGTTGATCAAGTCAATGTAAAGTCTCCATTTCCTTTTTTGGGAACCCATGGTTCCCAGGTAGCAAAGAATTTTGGACCATATTTGGCATAAAGATGGCATAGCAGGCATCCATTCATTCACAAGACATGGGCCAGATGTCAAATGTAGTAGTATTCCCAGACGTTAAAAATTGCTATGTGGGTCATGTATGTTTAGCCTATCTTGACCCAGCTTTAAAATGCATTTAAATGACTTTTTGCACCTTCTGGTGCCTTAATTTTAATTTTATTTTTTTTTTTATTTTTTAATTTTAATAATTATGTGAATTATTAATCTATTGTTTCTTGTATATTGCAAAATAACTGGAATTAACCAACAATACACTTATTTTATTAACATATCTGTTAATTAAAAAAATCTGCCAATTAGGTTGCTTCAAGAAAAAGCACGACCATAGCGTGACTAAAGCGCAATGCTTCATAAGTTTATCAATTACATGACACACCGAGTCTGGCTTTCAGAAAATAGCCAAACAGTGACCATATCTAGCCAGTCTAGGCCCAGTTATGGGTTAGACTTGGCCTAGATATGGTCCATGTTTGGCCCTTGTCTGGAAGCCAGACTTGGTCCAGTCATGTACCATAATTCAATGCGACATGCAGGCCAAGCAAAAACCTATTGTGTGGGCCAGAGCTGGCCAGAGAAATATTGCTATGTGGGTTACCTACCTAACCAAGACATTGCCCCTCAGTCGATCACTTCAAGATATGTCAACTTGTTATGTCTCCTAGTAGATCAAGTTGACATAACGTCTTTATTCTCTCCTTCGGGGAACGAGGCTTACCAAGTAGCAACGGATTTTGGGACAGTTTTGGCATAAAGCTGGCATAGCAGGCATTCATCCAGCACGTGGGTAAAACATGGCTCGGGTTTGGCAGAGGTGGCACTTCAAGGCAGCACACAAGACATGGACCAGATGTCAAATGTAGTATTATGCTCAGATGTTAAAACTAGCTATATGGGTAATAGATTATGTATTAATCTATTGTTTACCTTCATTACATATATATTTAATAACCAATCTGTTAATAAAAAATGCCAAATCTGCCAATTAGGTTGCTTCAAGAAAAAGCACGCCCATAGCGAGACTAAAGCACAATGCTTCATGAGTTTATCAATTTCATCACACACCGAGTCTGGCTTCCAGAAAATGACCAAACAGGGACCATATCTAGCCCAGTCCAGACCCAGTTGTGGGTTGTTAACTTACACTTGACCTAGATATGGTCCATGTTTGACCCTTGTCTAGGTCAGGTTTGACAGAGGTGGCACCGTCTTCAAGGTGACACACAAGGCTTGGACCAGATGTCAAATGTAGTATTATGCTCAGATGTTAAAAATAGCTATCTGGGCCACATAAGTTTGGCAAGCCATTTCCATCTTCCTGTTTTGCATCTTCCCAGTCCATGGCCATTTATTGGTTATTAACTTGGCTGAGACTTGGCCTAGATATGGTCCATGTTTGGCCCTTGTCTGGAAGCCAGACTTTGTCAAGTCATGTACCATAATTCAATGCGACGTGTAGGCCAAGCAAAGCCTATTGTGTGGGCCAGAGCTGGCCAGAGAAATTTTACTATGTGGGTTACCTACCTAACTAAGACATTGCCCCTCAGTCGATCACTTCAAGTTATGTCAACTTTTTATGTCTCCTAGTCGATCAAGTCAACATAATGTCTCCATTCCCTCCTTTGTGGAATGAGGGCTAACTTCGCAACCAAGACATTACATGAGGTGAACTTAAATTTGTGCGAGGTGTAGTCCATGTGTTTGTAATGCCACACACTGCAGCGTTGACTTTAGAGCATGTCTATAAACTCATTCCAGCTCTGGGCATAAGCCTCACTCTGTGGTCTGTCTGCGGCATGCCATTTATTGCCTCTGGCACAAACCTCACCTAAAAAAAAATAATTTTTCCTTCCTCTGGGAGTGGAAGAAGACGAGTGGCCCGTTTGGCTTATTGGTGATGGTGCGCTGCAGGCCGGCCTCCAAAGACCCAGACATATAATAAAAGCCCATCTGCCTCCACCAGACGCTCACTCAACCATTTTTACAACAATTTGTACTCTTCTGTTTTATAGTGGAGACAAATTGGGTTGTGTAAGACCCACAGAGTCGATCCGATGTCACAGTCGGTCCACATTTATTGTGTTTATTTGAATCAGGTTGCATCTGTTACGGAGAGATTCAGACATGCTCTCCTTATTATTTGCTGTCTTGGTAATATGTGTTATTGGATTCTGCTTGACAGAGACTAGCACTGCTGCAGGCATTTGTGCAATAAATACTGAATTTATTATATAAATCCACCTTTACATGCATATGAACGTTAATGGCATCCCAATCTTAATGCGTAGGGTTTAATATGGAGTTGGCCCACCTTTTGCTACTATAACGGCTTCTAGAAGTCTTCTGGGAAGGTTTTTCACATGGTTTAGGAGTGTCTTTATGAGTGTTTTATGAGTGACCATATATAGTGATTATATATAATGTGTGCTTTACTTTGGCTTTTATCTGGTTAAGTTTTAGTGGGTTACTGGATGTGGCAGAGTAAACGGACAGAACTGTTTATGTTGTGGTTTTAATTTAATGTCATTTTGTGTTATAATCATATAAGTGATGGCAACCAGCGAGCTTTATGTCACTCATGTGGCCACGCCCTTAATTATGCAGACTTAATATAACTTAATATAAATTAAATGGATGAGTTATAAAAAAATTCACCCCCCTCATGGTTTTCATGAAGGGTGACATTACCTATATACACCAAAATCATTCTTTGTACTAGGCTGTAAACACCTTTTTTCTTATGTAAAGTTGGCCATTTTAACATTGGGGCCAATAGAACTGTGCTCTATTATGGAGCCAGGACTTGTGGTATTTCGATGAATTGCAGTTTCAGTTATTTCCGTATTTACTTCACGGGGAGAGCAGGAGGTAGCCGCTTGATTATAATCCTGATCTGTGAGCAAGATCCTCTGTTTTGTCATCACTACGCTGTAAAAAACACTGGGTTTGACACAATCGATTTGTTTTGAAACAAAATGAAGAAATTAAATGAACCTATACGTTTTTACAAATGTAATTGGATTGAACATAAAACAATTAAGTTGTCACAAAAAAGTTAGAGAATTGTGTTGTCAGCTCATTTTAAATAAACAGATTGAAGAAACAGCGAATGTCATTTTCTTGAGTGTAAGGCATCACAATATTCTACATAATGCAATGAAAATAGTTCAAATCAAAGAGTAGTTCAGACTTCATAATGTATAACTTTTTATAATTTTAACATGTAACTTCCCCTTTTACCACAGTAAAGCTCAAAGTGCCTTCTTTCCAATGATACCCAGTTTGTGTTTGTAGCTTACTGGAGTCAGGAACTGTTACTATTTAAAGTTAGGTAGGTGTAAATCCCCAAAATTGAGTGCTGGCTAACAGGTTAATATGTAAGGCAAATAACTGTAAATTGACTTTCCCAGAATTCCCTGCATGGCACATTACTTTTCATGCTTTTTGTTGACATTACTATGGATCTTTTTAGTTGTTTCCCCATCAGTTATGTACATTAGAGATTTATGTTGCATCTAATGTTGGTAAACAATGTTTATTTCATGACTTTAATCTTATGCGTGTTACCATACTGGTGTTTAGTAGCTGTGTTAATGACACTGAGCACCTTCTAAACACTGATATACTTTTCTGCTTGTGGGAAAAGTTGTTAGTGATGAGCTTTGGTTCATTATGTAACTTTCTCATCACTACCTCTATCCGGCTGTGTTAACGTGTCTAACTGTGTAACAAAAGATGTCTAGATGTTGGCAATTCAAAATACAGACATATTGCCTCTGTAAAATAATGAAATACGGTAGTTTACTGTAAAAATTAGAAATTACTTTTACGGTTTGTACCGTATTTTTAACGGTGAAATACTGGCAACCATAGCTGCCGTTTTTTACCGTAAATTTTACATATTTATTTTTTACAGTGTAGCATATGGATTACATCCAGTACTTTTACCATAAAAAGACATGTCTACTTCTACCAAAAGGGTTGATATTTTAGAAATTATGGGACTTGTTGAAAAAAAATGCATTGAGTGTGTCAACTAGCAACATTAGGAGTGCAAATGCAATCCAAAATGTTTTTGTTGGTGGGGCAGTTAAAGAGATAAAAGTAATATCACACTCATAGCACTACGATTTGGCTGTATTTCAGCACTGCAGTCAATACCTACACAAGAATACTACGATTTGGCTGTATTTCAGCACTGCAGTCAATACCTACACAAGAATACAGCAATTTCGCATATAAAAATATGAGGAATATTAAAATGAATAAAATGTTTTAAATGCTTGACGTGGAGACAAAGAACGCGATGATGCAAATGCAATATTTGATCAAATATTCATCAGTTACGACACATGAGATTTCTCCACTCACAATCAGTTACAGGCAGACTACATAGAGTTACCGTCAGAATTATTAACCCTTTTGAATTATTAGGCCGCCTGTATATTTTCCTGTTTCACATAAAGAATATAGTTTTCAACACATTTGTAAACATAATAGTTTTAATAACTCATGTCTAATAACTGATTCAAAATGCTAGTATTCAGCTTAAAGTACTATTTAAAGGCTTAACTAGATTAGCGGGTCGCTTGATGACTTCCAAAAATATGTTATTAAAATATTAGAATTACCATATTTTATCCATAACCTACAGAAGATAAAAATGTTATTTAATGGTTACATAAAAAAACAACATACAAATAAAAAGCCAAACAAATAAACAACATACAAATAAAAAGCCAAACAAATAAACAACATACAAATAAAAAGCCAGTTAATATTAAAATAAACCAATGAATAATGACTTAATGAAATGAAATGGTTAAAATGAAATTGTTGTTAGGCTGTCGCACTTTTTAGTGTTGTCAATCAACATGCTCGTGTTTATATAGTTTCTGTTGGCGTGTGTGCACTGTTGTGTGCATTGTTTGTATGTTTATAACCACCTCCGAGGATAGTGGGGGTCGCGAGTCACTGGAAGTTTTATTTTGGGGGTCGCGGGCTGAAAAAGTTTGGGAACCCCTGCTGTACAATCAAAATAATATATTGATTTAGGGGGCTAATAATATTGACCATAAAATGGATTTAATGAATTAATAACTGCTTTTATTCTAGCCAAAATAAAACAAATAAGACTTTCACCAGAAGAAAAAATATTATAGGAAATACTGTGAAAACTTCCTTGCTGTGTTAAACATCATATAGGAAATATTTGAAACAGAAAAAAAATTCACAGGGGGGCTAATAATTATGACTGTGTGTAAAATGTTCTATATTTTCATTAAAAATATCTTTAAAATGTCCACGGTTATGTGTGTGAATCAAATAGCACAGCTTTTCATAATTAATTTCTTCATCTTTACTATTTCAGCCAGATGCTTAAAGCAACTTTTATGTTCTGCGATTCACATTTGAATTTGAAAGAGTCTCTTAAGAAACACTCAGACTGGCAATCAACACTGAGATTCATTCAGCACGGCACAAGTGTCAAACTCAAACCACATCTTGCTGTGTAAAATGAGAAAAAAAGACTCCTGCCTTGTTAAAAACCTGGACCTTTGCACCTGCTTGGTCAAATGCCTTCAGACGGGACTCAGCGGGACTAAAGATGAGCTTCACCTTGCCATTCTAATCCACAGGACAGCGTCTCAAGCTATGCACTGGGCTCAATTGATTTGTTCTGTTGTTCATCTCCAGAGCGTCTTAGGCAGGGGCCCAGTCCAGACTTGGAGCCTCCCAGATATTCAGCACAGATAGCTTTCCTAGAGCCCTTGTTGGCCCCGTTGCTGTGATCTTTTATGGATGTGAGCGTCTCTCTTGTTCTCTTTTCCAGAAAAGCAGCTGACTGCAGCAAACTGCCTGGGGGTTCTGGCTATGGCGGAGGCCATGTGCTGCACGGAGCTACACAACATGGCCAAAGCCTTCGCTCTGCAGAACTTCCCTGATGTGGCAGGACAAGATGAGATCCTCAGCATCTCCAAGGAAGACCTGATCAACTATCTGTCCAACGACAGCCTGAACACCAAGGCGGAGGAGCTGGTTTATGAGACCGTCATCAAGTGGATCAAGAAGGACCCTGTCAACAGAGTACAGGTGAGAAGATCTGCACAAAATTTTAAGGTAGTGCTTAATAAAATCAGGCCCTGTTTACACTAATACCTTTTAGTTTTAAAACGCATACGTTTTTCTATACGCCTTCCGTCCACACTACCCCAGAGTTTTTTGGAGCGTACACAAATTTCAGTCTTGCACCTTTTCCTTAAGTTCAGACTTCGCAAATTTGATATGGAAAACAAGCTCCCAAGGACACGTTAAATAAAAACAGTGTACTTTATAACGTCATTCACATCACCCTGGCTACGTTGTTTCTTAACAATAAAATGAAAGCATGATATAAGGAACTGCCTATTTTCATTTTGATATTAACTTAACAGACACTAAAAATGTTAAGTCGTTGCGTGGATACATATTTATGAACGCCATCTTCACTGCATGCATATTTATAACAAAAGAAGCTTATAGCATAACTGCCTCCTATCATTTTCTTCGAAAAATATAAAGCACACCCTCTCTTTTGCTAAATATCAGTTTTAATAATCAATAATGGCCATTATAAAAGTATAACGTAGAACAAGTTTAAACAATATAGGAAATAAATCAGTGTCCTTGTTTACGTAAATTAATATATTAACTTATCACTATTATATATTAACTTATATGTTAACTTTGCGCTCAGCCAAAACACGTTATCTGACAACAAGTAATAGATTCAAAAGACCAAAGAGTCATTAGATAGAGACAAGATGAATTAAATATCACGTTTAACATCTGTACTGATATGAAATCCTGTACAAGATCCTTGATGAACTATCCGACCTGCGCTGCTCTCACCTGGGGAGGTGTGCTTAAAGCAGCCGCTGACTGCCTGGAGCTCAGACTCGTGTATATGCTGTACACACACACACACACACACATACACCACACACCTCCATTCCTTCCTCCTCCGTCAATGGTGATTGATGAATGCACGCGTCATATCACCAGCATTTCATCAACCCTCCACAGTTTCATCTCCCCTTCAGTCGCACACCAAGCATACACTTTTGTCTAGGGGGGGTTCAGACTTCAGCACGAGAGTAAAAGGATGGCGCGCGCTTATGACATCAGAAGCGGCGCCAAGGTGGTTCGCACGATGAAAGTCTGACCCCCCCCCCCCCCCCCCCCATACCACACCATATGTGTTGTCTGTAGGTACAACCAGAATTGTTGTTTGTCCTGTTTTACAGGAACGAGATACATTAATGGTTGTATGTGTTTAATGTTTTATGTATTTATTTGTCTGTTAAGCAGACGTGAACATGTAATGTTTAAAGAGATGCCATTAAGGCAAGTTTAAAGAGAAGTGTATTTTTTATACATACCTGAATAGCTTGCGCCAATCGATGGGCAGAGTCTGGCATCCCTCTTTATACGCCAGACTCCGCCCATCAATTGGCGCGAGCCATTCAGGTATGTATAAAAATAACACTTCTCTTTAAACCCGCCTCTTTAAACTCGCCTTTATAAAATAGCCAGCTCAGGGTCAGTTTACCTGGCGAGAGAGCAAGCGTTCTGTGGCAGAACCATGAGCAATTTTTTGTGTAAGTGGATACCTGTATACAGAGGTTATGTTTTTGATAATTTTTTTTATTATTATTGTTTTGTGTTGTATATATCCATCTTTAGATTTTATTTGTTGATTTGATACTTTTTTGGGATTTTTTTTTATGGACACTGTATATATATATATATATATATTTTTTTTTTTGTTGTTGTTGCTGTTTTTTGCACTGGACTTTATCCTCCCCACTCTTGTAAATAAATATTATTAGGGTATTTGTTGTGTCAGGCCTCCCACGCCTCGTAGTGGGCCCACTCTGTGTTCACAACATTGCAAAGAGTGTGTGTGTGTGTGGTATGTGCATTTTTACTGGTATAGTGTGGACAGAGAGCTTTTCAGAAATGTTTGGTGAAACGCCAGTGTGGACGTGGATGGTTTTCATTCTAAAACACCATTTTAAAACTAAAACACTTTAGTGTAAACGGGGCCTCAGTGGGCCTAAACTTTTTGAACTTAAAGGGGTGGTCCAGAGTGTATTTTTAAGGCTTGGTTGTGTTTATGGGGTGCAAACCAATGTCTGCTCAGGCTTCATTTGTAAAAAAATAACACATTTTTTTCTCATATATCCTACTTTGATTATATACAGTTACTCAGCTAACATGAAAACGACTATTCCTAGTTCTAGTATATTTCCCATTTCCTCTGAAGACCCGCCCTCAAGAGGCTATGATTTGTCAGCTTACATAATGTGCTGTGATTCGCAGATCAGCTCCACATCACCAGGAAGCATCTCTGTTATAACATTACAGTGCATCTGGCCACGCCCCTTCACTGCACATGGCGTATGTGCGTAACCTGAAGGGTCTATGACATCATTAACCTGGATGTATATATATATATATATATTTTGTAGTCCCCAAAGTTTGCTGGCTTTAGGCTTTGCTAAGCTAACTCTGTAAAAGCCAATGTCTCCATTTACGTTGAACTTTGAGCGTATTACATTCACAGATGTTCACACAGCTACATTACACATCAACTAAAGTTTAAAATAATATAGTAGTGGACCACCCCTTTAAGGAAACAATGAGCTATAAACACAGCTAGTGTTTACAGCCATCTATAATCTTCCAGTGAAACGTTTATGTGACTATTTTTAATTTCATAAGGTTTCTTTTACAGCATGGATGTTGTAATGTATTTCAAATACAATCAGTTAAATAGACTTAAGCTTTTATTTAGTTGTTCAAGCGTAAAACTAGATGAAAAGCCATGTAGACACAAGTGCCGTCAGTAGCAGCAGGCTAGCATAGAAACGCCATTGAAAATACTGGAGTAAAATAAGTGTCCATATTTTAAAGACATGGCGAGGGAAATGGAATTTAATGTAGTGCTTCTTGTCTGTTCTGAGACCCATTTTTAAAGAAATCTGATCTTAAACGTGGTGATTTTGTAATGGTGCGACAGTTTAGCGCTTGGACTGGCTGGCTGACTGAAAAATAAAAGTCCCTGTACTACATTTAGATATCTGATATTCTCCCTGTCTTGTGTTGGTTTCCTCCTGGTGCTCAAAATATGCAGTATAGTTGAATTGGATAAACTAAATTAGCCATAGTATATAAGTGTGTGTTTAATTCAATTCGTCTTTATTTCTAAAACATGTTTACAGTGTAGATTGTGTCAAAGCAGATTAACATAGAAGTCCTAGTAAATTGAATTTGAAACTGTGTCAGTCCAGTTTTCAGAGTTGAAGTTCAGTTTAGTTCAACCTCTGGCGCCTAGATTGCAGCTCTACACAAGAAGTTTGGCCAGAAGAGAAATGGTCGTGCACAACTGAGCCTGGTTTCTCTCAAGGTTTTGCACCACTGTCGCCACTGGCTTGCTTGGTTTGAGACTCTTGGAGCTGCGCATTGATGGGTTTGCTCTTCAGTGTTTGAACTGTCAGCAGTGAAATTTAAACCACAGTAAAGTGAACTAAATGGAATTTTTACTGTGGAAACTGAACTAAAACAGTTTGAGTTTACTGGAACTTCTATTTTAAGCTGCTTTGACACAATCTACATTGTAAAAGCGCTATAGAAATTAAGATGAATTTAATTGATCAGTTCAGTTCAGTGTGGCTTATTTTCACTGCTGAAAGTCCAAACACTAAAGAGTAAATCAAGCGATGCACAGCTCCACAACTCCCAAACCAAGCAAGCCAGTGGTGTAGAACAAAACTTCACCAATTACAAAGTGAAGGAAAAAAGACCTTGAGAGAAACCAGGGTCAGTTGGAAATGACCATTTCTCCTCTGGCTAAACATCTTGCATGCAAGTTATTTAAAGTGAATTAAAAGAAAGAACCGATTATGTAGTCTTATTCCTGAACGAATGGCTCTTTGAACCTGATCCTTTCAGATGAATTAATAATGTTTTTTGACATTTGAGATTACGTCAAAGTCAACATTTTCTGAAACAATTTAGAATTGATGTTACATACAGATACATACAGCACTAACTTTTAGTGTTGCCTACAAAATATACAGTTTCTCAAATACACAAAAAAAGCTCCAATAAACTCGCCAGGTCTGTCTTAATAAATTTTTAGTGTCTGTTGTTCGCATCGAGTCTTAAACCATAGTAGGCTGTGTTTTATTTAGCACCGTGACTGCTTTCTGTTTTGTAGTTCTGTGTGAAAGCCCAATTTTACCCTTTTTTTGTTGAGACACCAAGAGTTCAGGCCCCCTGAAGTGCCTTTGTTTCTTTATGGATCAAAAGACCTGTCTGCGGTGCACTAGACAATTCAATAGGGCTTCCTCAAATCTCACTTCACATTGAAGAAGTTTTGGCTTCCCGGAGCCCCAAGAACAAGAGGTCAACACCATTTTGCTGGTCTTGCACTTCTATTCCTGTTCCCCTGAAGAATACATTCAAGCTTTTCGAAGCAAACATAAATAAGAGAGAGAGAGAGTTGTGCAGGAGCCGGGGGCCCAAATCTGATATTCAGGGGCCACGTGGCATGACATTAGACCCTTCGGAGTACTGATGGGGTGCAGTGACTGTCTGAAAATGGATGACAGGACTGCTGCTTAAAAAAACACTCATGCACCGCAAGTTTCTCTGCGCTATGAAACGCCCCGTGACAGTGCAGGGTTCATAAACCACTCTGGAACATTGGGGCACTGGATGCATTTAAAAAAAATCTTTATGTCTGTCTCTCTCTCTCTTCCAGAATTTCACCCCTTTCTAGACTCCGATAGAAGCGTTTTGATTGAATCCGTTGACATTTCCTAAGGATATATCAGCTTCAATTGTTCACAGTCGATGCACAAACGCGAAGGAAAGTGTTTGTTGTTGCTTTAAGCAAACGTTTGAGAGCGTGCTGTGGTGGTCAGAGATGGGCCAGAGATGGGAATAGTTTTTGGTTTTGATTGTGTATGAAATTGTGTATAAAAAATTAAATTAAATTAAATTAAATTAAATTAAATTAAATTAAATTAAATTAAATTAAATTAAATTAAATTAAATTAAATTAAATTAAATTAAATTAAATTAAATTAAATTAAATTAAATTAAATTAAGGGCAGGAAGGTGGCACTCGCCTCACAGCAAGAAGGTCGCTGGTTCGAGCCTTGGCTATATAGTGCAAAAGAATGAGTAAAATATTATGTACAGTCATCATGGCAAAAACAAAATGGAAAATTATGTTTAATAATTGTAATTATTCAATTGAAAAAAAGGCTTCTTTCAAAAACATATTTAAAAAAAAATTGTTAATGACCACAAATTTTTGCACAGTGTACATTTATTTAACAATAGACTGAGCAAACATTTGTTCATGATAGCTCTGCAATTGTGCTCTGGCGGTCAGAAATGGACGAGAGATGGGAATCTTTTTTTTTTATTCATTGTTTATTGGTTTTAATAATACAAACATAAACAAAAAAAGGACAAAGATAAGGATATCAGTAGACAAGTATAGGAGCAAAAGTCATAAAAATAAATAAATAAATAAAAAATAAACATACAAACAGAATACAAAATCATAATAAACAAATAAAGTTAGGATGCTGAGTCTCTTTATCGAAGTAGGATCAAGTGTCTTGTTCAGTTCTGTACCAAAGAGGTATAGAGATGGCGTGTTGTCCAATTGAAAGCTTTGGCTGTAAAGTCCTGTACTGCTTTCCAGAAAAATTTTAGCTTTTTGCCTAACATGCATGATTGATCCTGAATTGGTTTCACATCTGTGACACCTGGATGATGCATTGGGGTACATTTTGCTCAAACGAAGTTGGGTCAGATACATCCTATGCATACATTTATAGTTTTGTTCAACTATTTTGTTATTGGAAAGGGGAATGAGAGTATTCTGGCATATAGCCTCTCACTGATAATCATTAAAATTATATTCCAAATCTCTACCACACATTTTTAAGTGATCCCAGTGAAGAGTTGTAATATTCTAATAGTGCAGAAAATATCTCAGAGATCCTTCCTTTCAAAGGTTCGGAATTCACCAAAATCTCCTCTATATTTGAGAGCTCTAGGGATTGTTGGCCTCTCTTTTCATGAATAATTATCAAATGGTGAATTTGCAGATATTTATAAAACTCCTGTCTTGGTATCTTAAACTATCTTGAACTCAGAAAAGGATTTAAGGGCACAATTGATAAACAGATCTCGAAACTGACATATACCAGGGAATAATTTTTTTGCCTGAATGTATAGATAATAAAAAATAAAAAACATCTTTTATGCTTCACGGTAAATTAGTGGTAAATTAGCGGACAGCACAACTGGAGTGTGGGCTGTGTGCAGCCGCCAGACCTCCATGCTCAGTGATGTATGTGTCTTTATTGTGCAATCCTTCACACCACTGCACAATTTGCATTGGTTTATTACAGTGAGTCAACATGCTTTTTATGTGCTTGTAACACGCGGGTCTGCGCGGGCCGCTGGGGAAAGAGGCGAGCTTTAAATAGAGCCTCTTACGGCACACCTGGGACCTCCTGCAGGAGATGTTGAACGATCAGCCCTGTCCTAATGTTAGTAAATGATCCTCACTTTGTCCTTGGTCCAGCAGTCATACATATAGATGGACTGGATGAGTAATGGAGTCACGTGACGTGTCCCGATCGGGATTAGCGCATTATAGACTGTAAGGTAAGTTTGGATTGAGAATGACATTTCATGCAGAGGTCTAAAACTAGAACTGTGTGTTTAGTTGTGGGTTTTTAAGAGACAGTTCACCTAAAAATGACAGTTTGATGTTAATTTGCTCTCAAATTTGCCCACAGGCAAACTGTAGGTGGCTTTTTATATTAAATCATTTAAGTATAATATACAGTTGAAGTCAAAATTATTATAAATAAATAATTATGATCATGTTCTCCCCGTGTTGGCGCGGGTTTCCTCCGGTTTCACCCTCAGTCCAAAGACATGCGGTCTAGGTGAATTGAATAAGCTAAATTGGCTGTAGTGTATGAGTGTGAATGCAAGAGTGTGTGGGTTTCCCAGTGTTGGGTTGCTTTTGGAAGGGCATCCGCTGCATAAAACATATGCTGAATAAGTTGGCGGTTCATTTCGCTGTGGTGAACCCTGCTCAATAAAGGGACTAAGCTGAAAAGAAAATGAATGAATGAATGAATGAAATAATTATGATATTTATTTATTGGTTTATACAGTTGTTATGTTTGGTTCTTGAATCTGATTGGGTGATAGCCGTGCGATATTCTGCTGTAACAGTACTTGTACAGCCTCTTCACCCTTGTGGTGTATTACTCCACCCACATAGAGAAACAAACAGGAGAGGGAACAGCTCGCTACAGTTTGACAAATATCGCAGCTGTTGGACAACATAATGGACTTTTGAGGCTTTTTTAGGTGAGAATGTAGTTGTTTAGATTGCAACTATACAGTTTATTTATTAGGATAGTGCCTATTTTGAACATTTATAATTTCAGAGATTCAGCGCTTTGGCTCCATCAGCATGCAGAGCAAAGAAACTGACAGTTAATCGAGACAAGATGGTGACAGAGACCGCATAAAGAGTCCTTAGGGAAAAAAAACTCACCATTTTCTTTTCATATTTCAAACTACAGCTGATCAAATCATTAAAAAACAGGTCAATTACATTCTAAGTCAATCCCTCTCTTTTGTATTTTGTAATGCTGCATTTAAACCATAGTAATCTGCTAGTGTTTGATTTGCTTTGGCTTTTTCTGGGTTAATTGTTATGATCTCCCAATTGCATCAGAGAAATACTTGGAAATGTCTCTAGACTGATGGCATTTCATGCCGTTCAGCCTTATAATTGTAAAATGTGAGCAAAATCACCTGTTTTGTCATAATTTTAGATGTTACGCTAGAGAATCATTCAAATACTAGCTCTAAATTGATGATCGTAAAGTAGTAACGGCATTAGTAACGATCTGACGTCAGCTGCAGATGGGAATTAATGGTGGAAAAAAGTAGTTCCTCTTACAATAGAACTCCTCTTACTCTCTGTGATTGATCAAACTGTTGTATAAATGCAATATCACACTTGTAGCAGTGCGATATGGCTGTATGTCGTCACTGGTGGGACACTAACTGTGCATTCACACCGAAGGCAGCAAGAGTGTCCAAGTTCGCTCTAACTGCCCTGGCGACCACGCTGTCTGCTTTCACAGCTCTGTCTGCGAGAGAGTCAACATTTGCCACATTGATCTCGTATATAAAGGAGCCGTTGCAGCATATGAGCAAATCACTTATATTCCTTCATAAAAACATGCTTTCTAGTGTGAAAATGCTGCGTGCCTTTTATCAAATTAATTTAACTACAGAAGATACAGTTGTTGCATGTGGTGTGGCTTTGCTCCACTTATCCAATATGTCCATATGTCGGAAATATTCTGAAGCAGCAAAACTGTTTTGTACTGTTGTACTGTAAAACATTAATGCACATCAGTAACTCGCCAGTACCATTTTTTATATTTAAGTCCCTGTAAGAAAATATCGTAAATAACTGAAAATGCAGCCACTGTCCAATGACTTCCAGCTACTTTGATGCTCCGTCCGCCTTCAGTGTGAACACACAGTTAGGCACTCTGCCTGTAGCCGTCTCCCATATATAATACACACATACATTGTCAACAATGGATGCGATTATTTACCCACACTATTGCCCAACACTAATTATATAGACAGCTTTTTTTTGGTCCAGGGAAACATATTTTACATAATTAAAATCTTTTTGATGACACATAAGTAAATTCTAGTGGTTTGAAGGACAGTTGTATAGTATAACGATTTAGAATGACACTCAGTCAGCACTTTAGTACTAGACTGCAATCACCAAATAGAGTCATTTAAAAAGCTTCCCTGAAATTGAAATAAGGATTTTGTAGATGTTAGTATCGGTATTAGTTTTTTGGATTTCTGTAAGCTAATGCACAACAAAACAGTGGCAAAATGTGTGATATTATAAAACATGATATAAACATCCAAAGCTTGCAGTTTGTGACTTCCACCTAAATCAATTATCAATATTTTTTCACGTCACCGCATCAAATCTTGACCAATCAAATGCTCTCTAGTGTCAGACATGCCCCACACCCTTAAAGATGCTTTTCGTTTGCTTTTAATTTGATCTCAACCACTCTCACTGACAGAGCTGTGATAAAAAATGCGAAACTGTAACTCCCTGATTTCATCCCTGATTTGCATCCCTGATTTCCAATTTTATATCTCAGATAAAACCTTTTTTGCTCAGAATAGCTTTTAATGCTGGTTTAATAGCATGTATATTGTTTTTACTACTTATATTTTTATGATGAGCTTGGGATAATAATAATAATAATAATAATAATAATAATAATAATAGTTTTAATAATAATAAAGATAGTTTACAGCTGAACAACTCATTTTATCATGGTAAAATAACACAGAAATCCAATAATAACACTTCGATCTCCTCCCGAAGCTCCGATGGTCTGCTTTGAGAATCTGTCAATCACAACTGTCAATCACGATGACACGCCCCAATGCTTTTAAAGCATTAAATTTCTGGCTAAAAACATACTGTTTACAAAAATGAAGATCTAAGCCTATGATATCCAGTGCCTTAATTGACCAGAACCATCTTTCGGGACATTTTATTCCAAGTGTAATTATTTTTTTTTATTTAGGCTCGAGTTTCGTTCATTAACACGGAGGAGGCGGGCTTTAATACTTGTACTGGAACCAGCCACCAGGGGGCAATCTAACTGCCGGGAGCATCACTCAAAAGCCCAATCCCAATTCTATTTTGTACCCCTTCCCCTTGGCCCTTAAAAACGAGTGTTAAGGGGAAGAGCTTCAAAATTTACCCATAAGAATTAGGACACCACTTCAACACCTGCACACGTCATCATATGTCATCGCAATCTCTTGCTTCATACGAGATCAGACGATCGCGACTGCTGTAGTTATTCCAGATGTGCTATTTTTTGGTATTTATTTTCAGGAAATCCCTGAAGGCATATATTATGTTATCATAATGATCAAATGTGGCAATAAGATCGTAACTGTACTGTGCATTTACACAGTGGCCATATTCATCTATGTAAACACACCAAAAATAACATTACCATTATAGCAGACATTGTAAAAAGCTCATTCCCAGCCACTAGACTTTTCTGACAGGAGTTATTATTAGGGATTATAGATTGCGAAATTTATCGGTTTTTATTTTAGCGTTTTTATTATTTTTTTTTTAAGCATGACGGTAAAACACAAACGCGGTTTTGAATATATTAAAACATGTACTTGTTTGTTGTAAAAATTCATAATAATGACAAAAAATACAAATTTGTGGATCTCCTTACTTCCGGGTGCAGCTGTGGCTGGGGTATTGTGGGAAATTTTCTTACCCCTTGGTTTCGAGTGTGATCCTGAAAAATCTTCGTTCGAAGGGGTATCTACCCCTTGCCCTTAGCCCTGCGCCTTCAAGCTAATGAGAATTGGGACACCCCTACCCCTTGGCAGGAGCGCACAAATAGAGAGGTAAGGGGACGGGCTAATGGGTAGAATTGGGATTGGGCCAAAAGCAGGCATGTGGCACATTTGGTTAGGACCCACACAGACCGCAGGTTGAGCGCCCCCTTCTGGTCTCATTAACACCACTTCTGGCAGCAACCTAGCTTTCCCATGTGGTCTCCCATCCAGGTACTGACCAGGCGCAGCCCTGCTTAGCTTCATTGGGCAATATACTGTAAGTTGTCCTAGAGTGCTTTGAAATGTGCCTATAAATAAAAGGTATTATTATTATTATTATTATTATTATTAATATTATTATTATTATTATCATTATTATTATTATTATTATTATTATTATTATTATTATTATTATTATTATTATTACTGTTGGCTGTTTCTTATAAAGTGGGGGAGGTACTCTTTCATGCTACTTTAATTTTACGGATGAGATTACGTCAAACATTGAATAAAAAAATACACATTTCCAAGCACTTCACGGGACCTTTAATGCCACCACATAATTTTTGCACTGTCTGTCATTAATTTATTCAAATGCAAACCCCAAATCCAGCCTGACCCCCCTCAGTCACTCATGTGCAAGCACCAAAGTAAGAACTTACCAAAGGCTTTGATAAACTTCCTCCTCTGTGCCACAGATCCTCCCGCCGGGAGCGAGCAGCGGTCACTCAAACGCAGACTAAACTTGACGAGATTGCTAACAGCACGCCGCTGAAGCCGCTAAAGATCAGACCTCTGCCTTGCCGCGCACAAGTCAAACGCCAAAACCCTTTCCACCTCCTCCACCGCATGTCCCGAGTCCGACCCGCACGCTTTCAATTAGAGACACCTCTCTTCCCGCAGAGTCCCGCGTCCTGGAGCCATCACAGAAAAACGTCCTGCATGATTTCATACGACACTTTCTTTATCGTGACCGGTGAGGCCGGCTGACAAAGCAGGTTGATTAATTGCATCTCCTTTGAGGAGGGAGCTAATACGCCACTGAAAAGAATGCCTAATGACGGTTTTTCGCACAAGGGGGCAATCTGCATTCACCCTCGGCAGGGATATCTAATTCAGCAGTCAGAAAATAACAATGGGTGTAGCGGCGCTGACGCCCGGGCCTGGCTGACAGCACTCATTAGCTGCCGGGGTCATGTTTGACTTGAGGGCATGCCGGAGAATCTGCCCATTTCAGCCTTTTAATGAGATCAGAGCTTCATGAATTTGCAGATGTTACAGAGGACTGAAGTCTCACCTTTTATTTGGGTTGAGTTCATATAAAGACATTGGCGCTGGATTATGTTGTAGATTATTTTTCCCCTACTGTATGCACCTGCGTGGCTTTAGCCTGATTCACACTAGCTGCAACTTTTTAAGTCGTTTTTCCACTATCGTGCCAAACTGTTCTGAGAACGCTCAGTTACAGTTGTGTTTCCACATGAGCTTGGTACAGCACTTCATGATTATGAACCGTTCTCTGTGCAGAACTCTATGTAAAGGTGCAGTATGTAAGTTTGACACAGTGGTTGAACTAGGTATTGCACTCCTGGTTCAAAACACATGCAAGAGCAGGTTGCCAGATTGAGGACACCAACAAAGGCTGATTTAAATTGTGTTACTTAAAGCAACAGCACGCGACAGAAGGAATTTTATCCATATTAATAGGAGTTAATATAGTTTAACACAAACATAGTTAATATAGTATATAATTTTTGTTCTAACCAACACATGAATTTTATATTTTAGAAACTACTTCTGTTTCTAGCAGCTGAACAACAGAAAACTGACAATGATCACCTCAGGTACACCTCATGTGCTTTATTCAGTGTTAAATGCTAAGAATGTGAGTTTGAATGCCATGTTACGTTACATTTTTTGCCATACTACTGAAAGCAGCAGCAGATAGATCACCTCAGACCTTGAAAATAAAATAAACCGGAACTAAAATTAAACTTTAGACTGTGAATCAGTGCAAGCCAACACATCTCAGTGATTCAACATGTACATTTAATATCGTTAAAGAGGGTTAATATGTATTAATTAGATTATAAACCTTATCATTTCGCTGGAGTGCAGTGAGTGCACTATTCTGTGCTTATGAATGACTGTATTTCAATTTCTGTTGTGTTTCGTCTGGCGCAAACAGCCCAATTGCTAATCACTGCAAATCTCACGTAGCGTGTTGTTTGGACACAGGGATGCAATGAACCTGCTCACTTAATGTTTACATTCATAATATTTATATTATTTGCTAATTAATAACCACCTCATGTGGAACTCTGAATCTGTGTCTCATTTCGGAGCCTGCTACTGTCCACTGGAGGTCGCATTTTCAGTCGCATTTTCAGGGTCCAAAACAAAGAGAGACGTTCCGGCATGTAATGCACATTATCAAAGCAGAATATCTGACTTCAGCATTATTTTTCAGATAGACACGAATGTTTACTTATCATGTTTCCTAAATATCTGCAAACATATTCAGTTTTTTTATGCTTTAGAAGAGTCAAATACTTACATACAGCACCTTTAAAATAACTTAAAACTGTTACCAATTCCGAATGAGCGTTTGGTTTGTGTTGGAAGTGTTAGTTGAGTAACTCAATAGTAAAGAGGTGGCGGAGTTCATTAATCACTTGCAGGGGTGGTTGTCGGTCTGTTTGTTTTTATATTATTGATCCGAGTGTTAATGCTTGGCCAGATATTACTTTGTGATGGAAAAAAATCACTGCACTAAACTGAATCAAAATATGTCAGGTTATTAAAAAAAAGGTTATTAATAAAAACAATAAAGTTCAGTTGCAGCATATTGACTACTGTAATAACCAGCGCTCTCATTTATAAATGTTTTATATTTATAGATGTTTACTTACAGTTGCGCACATTTTCCCATCAAGTTTGTTCTTATGAATCACAGCTTAGTGTAAAAAGTGGATATGTACAAAACATCCTTCCTTCTATCGATTCATTCGTTTTTTCATCCATCCCTTCCTTCCTTCCTTTATTCATTCATTCATCCATCCATCCATCCATCCATCCCTTCCTTCATCCATCCATCCACCATCTATTCTTTCATCTATTCCTTCCTTTTTCCATTCATTCATTCATTCATCCATCCACCAAATCATCCCTTCCTTCATCTATCTATCCAAATCTTCCTTAATTCATTCATTGATTTATTCATTCATTCATCCATCCATCCACATCTATTCCCTTATTCTTCCCTCCCTTCCCCCCTTCCTTCCTTCCTTCCTTCATTCATTCATCCATAGATTATTCCGTCCATCCACCCCTTCTTTCCTTACTTCTTTCTTTCCATCCATCCATTCATCCATCCATCCCTTCCTTTATCCATCCATCCATCTATCCATCCATCCATCCATCCATCCATTCATCCATATATTCCTTCATTCCTTCCTCCATCCATACCTTCATTCATCCCTTCATTCATTCATTCATTCATTCATTCATTCATTCATTCATTCATAGACTAATCCACCCATCCCTTCCTTCTTTCCTTCCATCTCTTTCTTTATCCATTCATCCACTTATTCCTTCATCCATCCATCCATCCCTTCATTCATTCATCCATCCATCCATCTATTCATCCACCCATCCATCCCTTCTATCATTCATCCATCTTTCCAACTCTTCCTTTATTTGTTCATTCATTCATTCATTCATTCATTCATTCATTCATTCATTCATTCAATTATTCATTCATTCATTCATCCATATATCCGCATCTATTTATTTATTCATCCCTTCCTTCCATCCATCCATCCTTCCTTCCTTTCTTCCTTCATTCATTCATTCATTCATTCATTCATTCATTTATTAATTAATTCATCCATAAATTATTCCATTCATCCATCCATCCCTTCCTTCCTTACTTCATTTCTATCTATCCATCCCTTCATTCATTCATACATAGACTAATCCATCCATCCATCCCTTCCTTTCCTCCTTCCTTCCTTCCTTCCTTCCTTCCTTACGTCTTTCACTCCTTCTTTCCTTCTATCAGTCAGTCCATCTCTTTATCCATCCATCCATCCATCTATTCCTTCATTCCTTCATCCATCCATCCCTTCATTCATTCATTCATTCATTCATCCATCCACCCATCCATCTATTCTTTTTTTTCATTCATCCATATTTTCCTTCCTTCCTTCCTTCCTTCCTTCCTTCCTTCCTTCCTTTCTTCCTTCTTTCCTTCCATCCATCCATTCCTTCCTTTATCTATCCATACATCCATTGATCGATCTATCCATCCATTTATCCATCCATCCATCCATCCATCCATTCATCCATCCTTCAATCCAAATATTTCTTCATTCCTTCATCCATCCTTCCTTCCTTCCTTCCTTCCTTCCTTCCTTCCTTCCTATCTTCCTTCCTTCCTTCCTTCCTTCCATCCATCCATCCATCCATCCTTTCCTTTATCAATCCATCCCTCATCCCTTATTCATTCATTTATTCGTTCATTCATTCATCATCCATCCGTCCATCCATATATTCTGTAATTCCTTCCATCCATCTATCCATCCATCCATCCATCCATCCATCCATCCATCCATCCCTTCTATCATCCATCCATCCATCCATCTATCAATTCTTTTATCCATCCATACATACATACATACATACATACATACAACCATTTATTCCTTCATTTCTTCTTTCATCCATCCTTCCATCCATCCCTTCATTCATTCATCCATCAATCTGTACATCTATCCACTCCTTCACCCATCCATCCATCCATCCGCCCATCTTCTACCTCAAATCAAATCTTGTAAATGACTCTGAGCTTTGATTCATGCCTCAGTGCTATTTATTGAAGGAATCTTTGAAATGCCAACAGTATGAATGAGAGATATACTTGAGGAGCCGAGACAGGAGAGAAATGGCCAGTCACGCTCATGTCTTGAGACGGTGAGTCTGCTTGGGTTCCTGTGCATATATCTCTGTTTGTTCACTCTTTGAAAATCTGAAAGCCAGGCGTACGGCCAGCTGAAGCTCGCTTCATTGCTTTTTTTTCCTCCCAGTGTTCTCTACTGTTTGTCTCTGGAGTGGATCCCCTTCGGCTGATGTTTTGTGTGTGAGAGAATATTTCAGTGGCTCATTTCTTTCGGCCTGGCTGATGTTATATTTAAGGGAGACTAAATAAAGTTTCTCCACACTCGGTATCTTTCTGCGTAAAGCAACATGAGGTGTCTCACACACATTTGCTCGGTCTTGCAGAGTGAGTGTTTAAGACCTCACATGTGCGCTCACGAATGAAAGGGCTTCTTTTGGAAAAAAGTATTGTACTGTCTCTGAAAAAATGTTTATTAACATACATCTATCTATTCCTTCATTCCTTCCTCCATCCATCCCTTCATTCATTCATTCATTCATTCATTCATAGACTAATCCATCCATATATACCTTCCTTCCTTCCTTCCTTTCTTCCTTCCTTCGTTCCTTCCATCCATCCATTTTATCCATCCATCCATCTATTCCCTTATTCCTTCATCCATCCATCCATCCACATACACGTGGGCTAATAATTCAGGAGGGATAATAATGCTGACTTTAACTGTATATAGTACAATCAGCAGTGAGTTTCTTCTCAGGTAGATTGTTATATACGCTAGCACAGTTGCTACCTATTTAAACCGTTTCCAGATCAGTCATTTATGGGCTTCTGTGATGTTTAGCGTGTTGTTAGGCAGTTCAGCGGTTTTAGGGAGTGATCAGTCGACACTTAGGCACTGCTCCTGCTGTCCCGCTGACGGCAGGAATGGGAAAAACTGTTGTCGTCAGTGTTGGGCTCCTGCAGACTCACACCCCGACTCTGTCATTGAAGCCCAGCGTGTCTTCAGACTGATTGGCCTGTGTGTGAGTGTGTGTGTGTGTGTGTGTGTGTGCTGTGCTTCCATGCTCACCTCTTTTGTCTGGGATGCTTTTGGAGCTTATGTTGCATTTGCAGGTTTAATGTGGCCGCTGAGGTGTGTAAGTATTGCGTCTGGGACAGGGAGGTGAGAAAGCATGCCGTGTCTTGCTGGGAAGCCAATACCTCCTGCATATTGAATGAGTCGAGACAGTGCTGAAGAAAAACTTGTGTCTGAATGTTTGTGGTGGACGCTTGCTGAACTATCGCTGATGTGGCCTTAGAGGTGCCGTGTAGCGCAATTTTTATTAGATGTTTGATGTTATCTCAACTGGGACTTGAAAACAGGGCAGGACGTATAGTAGCTCCTCCCCTTAAAAAACAACCAATAGGGTTTTGTTCTCATCAGAAAAACAAAAACGCATC